>NW_012115300.1:3222076-3222407 GCF_000951035.1 Colobus angolensis palliatus | reverse complement strand
GAAGCAGGGCGAGGCATCGCCTCACCTGGGAAGCGCAAGGGGGAAGGGAATCCCTTTTCCTAGCCAGGGGAACTCAGACACACAACACCTGGAAAATCGGGTAACTCCCACCCCAATTCTGTGCTGTAAGCAAACTGGCACACCAGGAGAATATATCCCACACCTGGCTGGGAGGGTCCCACGCCCACGGAGCCTCCCTCCTTGCTAACACAGCAGTCTGCGGTGATCTAACCGCAAGGCAGCAGCGAGGCTGGGGGAGGGGTGCCCGCCATTGCTGAGGCTTAAGTAGGTAAACAAAGCTGCTGGGAAGCTTGAACTGGGTGGAGCTCAC
>NW_012115300.1:3207249-3215406 GCF_000951035.1 Colobus angolensis palliatus | reverse complement strand
AAAAAAAAAGAAAACGACTACCTTGTCCTCATTTATCTTATTTCTCTACAGACTTGTAAAAAATAATAAAGGCTGAGTACTTATCCTCCAGCAGTGTTTTGAAATCACAGATGAAAATGATCTCCAAGATTTACTTTCCTTCTCACTCATAGCCTAAAATGCTAACTTGGTTATTACAATCTTAGAATCTCACTGGTTACTTCTTTGTCTATTTTTTGTTTTCTTTTATTTTCGATAGATTTTCCACCACAGACACTCTTACTTACCTAAATTTGTATGTTAAGGGCATATTTATATTTCTACAGGTAAATCTATAGGTTTATAATAAGTCACTTCTTTATATAATCATATAAGTGTTAGATGATAATAGTTATCCACTGAGTGAGACCTTTATCATGTCATTATTGAGCATACAAAATTTAAGAAACAGACTTCAAGAAGGACAGATGAGATTCTCTTCTGTAAATGTTGTGTCAGACATTGGAGAATGCCATAATTTGTTTCCCATATAGAGCTATATTTCAAAAATCTATCTGATTTCTGGAGAAATAACATGCTCTTTCTAAAACCATGTTACAGGCAAATAAAATGTAGTTTTAACACTTTTTTGAAATTAAGTTTTAGAGAAAAAATGTTTCACACTTCTTTGTCATCTTAAAAGAACAATGTGCAAACTTCAACTTTTTTTTTTTTTTTTGATAACTAAGATCATGACCATAAACGCCACATACTATGACTCTGGGCTTCACTGAGGTGAGCAGTGTGGTTTGTTCCTCTGCTGAATGCCCTTACACAACTATACTGTGCTGCTATAATGAACATTCTATGTACTAGAAACTGTACTATTTTGCAAGCATTATCTAATGAGACCTTTACAATAAACATATTAGCATATGGACATCTTTGAGGTTCATGATTCTGCCTATCACAGTTACCCAGTTTCGTGTTTTTAATAAGGAGACCAGGTGAAATAATTTGCATAAACAAGAAGGTAGAAGAGTCAGACCTAAACACAGACTTTCCATTCTTAGAGCCCATCTTACTGACTACTGATTTTTCCCACAATTTTTATGGCTCTGTCTCTTCCTTCAGTATTTCTGTCTTATTCATTTCCTACTATTTTAACAATACCATGTCTGTGCACATATAAGGGATTTATAGCTTGTGATTTGTGATAACCCCACACCAGAAAAGACTATTAGAATTAAGGTTCAAAGAAGGAAAAGGCTTTGAACCTGGTAGGTTTCTCTGCAAATATGGTTTATGATTTGAATACTTGATTTCATGACATTTTGTGTGTCTTACAGACCTTCTTGCTTATTTTCAGATTCTCTTCCATTTGAGAACCCCCTTGATGTGAAGCACTAAGTGATGTGGTACTCAGTATGATATAAATTTAGTGTCTATGCTATCTGTTTTATTGTCTATTGTTTTATGTATCTTCTGTTTATCTAACCACAGTCTACAGCTATATTGCACTATATTATTTATCCCATAAAGTGAAAGACGATCAACTCCTTAGTAAGGTCCTTCCATTTCTTTCCTTTTTCCTGCATGACATCAACTTTTAACTTGTGGTATTCCCACTCAAAAAGCAATGATAATCATGATAACTCAAAGCCATAGTATATTTTAAAATTCAACCTTCATTAATAATGACATACATCATGGTTTTTTGAAAACAGATTCTGAGATGAAAATTTACCTGTGGATGGTTTACTGGTGAGTGCTCTTTCTAACAGCACTTTGAAGTGTGAGAGAAGTTAAGCACAGAGAGTAGCTAAATTAAATGCAGTTGTCATGAGGCTTCAGCCAATCCCAGAGAGGGCTCCAAAAGTGAGATTACCTTTCAGAGAGGCTCCAATTTGCGGCAGGAGGACTGGGCCTTTGCACTCCTGCCTTAGGTAGTTATTGGATGCACGTTTTCCTTGGAAGAAAGCACAGTCTTGAGGAGGACTCAGCTGAGAGCCATCAACAGGCTACATTACCAACAGATGTGGAAACGACTGCCTTGACCCTTAAAGGGGACGTGGATCCCAGGTCATAGGCTCTGATAGACAAGAGCAATACTTTCAAAGGAAAGAGGGAAGCAAGAGGGATACCCAATATGTAATGCAGTTTCTACAGAAGTTCCCAGACAATTCGAAATGAGGTAAGGGAATTTGTGCCTTTATTGTTCAGTATCTAACAATCACTGGAAGTGAGCAATATCACTTCAGGTGAGTCAGCTCCCTTGGGTAGTTCACAATGCCTAGAAAGAGACTCAGCTGTGAGTCATCAGTAGGCAGTGATCTTACCAGCTTAAGATCAGATCATTTTCGTCTGGAATAAGAACCCATGCTTACTGACCCAATGATATCTTTCAAGGTAAATTCTTGGCTATCTGCACCTTTCAGTAGACTACCCAAAAATATTAGAAAGAGTTTCTAACTTCTGCAACAACATTATCCATTACAAATAAATATTGATTTATAGTCTAGAAATACTTAAACCTATTATCTTCTTCAGACTCAGTCATTTATTTATCTTGCATTCAGCAAATATTCTTAAAATAACTAATGAGTACTCATTAAGCATTGGGCTGCGTGATGGGGAAATAGCAATATATGTTACACCAAGACACAAAGACGAGATCCTTCCTTTGTGGAAATTATCTTTTTATGAGGAAAGCAGGCAGTGAACCACTATTAATTCACTTAGTTAATATTTTTATTAAGCCTCTACTATTTTAATAGATCCTTCTCTAAATTCTAGATACATCACAATGAATAAGACAGTGTGTCTGTACTCTTCAAAGATCCCAAGTTTTAGTGGGAGAGATGGAAAATATAAGTGACCAAGTAAAAGAATACAACACTTCCAAATAATGGTAAGTGCTGTGGAGAAAACAACATCAGTTGTAATATAAAAATGCTATATAATGCTAATGTAATGTAAAAATGCTATGGAGAAAATAACACACAGTAATGTGATGGGAAATCAAAGGGATAGAGGATGGTCAAGAAAGGAATGGCTGAGCAGGTGACATTTGAGATGAGACTTGAATGATGAGACCAAGCCTGCCATGTAAAGGCCAGAGGGAAATGTGCTTAAGCATAAGTGACAAGTGAATGTCCTGAGGGAAACAGCTGACAGATGTACGGTTGGGCAGAGTGAGGAGAGGGTGTAGATGGTGGGGTTAGTAGGCAGCCCTTGTAGGCCATGGGAAAAGTTTGACTCTTTTCCTAAGCATTGGGAAACTACTGGAGGATTTGAAGTAGCTACATACTAAACCTGACAAGTTTTGGGAAAAGATTATGGATACAATGAAAAAATCAGATATGTGAGGATGCATGTGGACGCAGGTGCTCTTGTCAGAGGGAAACTGCAGTAGCCTAGTTAGCGATGTTGGTGATGGAATGGCCTAATAACATTAGAGATGGAAATCAATGAACGTTTATGGAATAATTTTGGAGACAGAGGTGACTGGTTGATAGGCTGAGCACAGGGGGGAAAGGCAGGAATCAAGGATGATTCTATTTTCACTTGAGCCTACAACAGACAAGTAAAAAATGAGATCATAATAGAAATGAAAAGTACTCTGAGGATGGTGTGGTAGGGGGTAATGGGAGAGATATTACTCCACCTGGAGATAGTTTGGTCACAAAAGGATTTTTGTGAAGGTTGCATTTGAGCAGAGATCTGTGGCATGAGAAGGAGCTGGTCATTGAAAAATCTGAGGCTGAAGTGAACAGTTGAAAGGGAAAAGTTCTGATACCAGGACAAAGAATTGAAATCAACAGTAGCCCATTATGACTGGAGCACAGTGAGAGAGGGGAAATATGCTGGGATACGGTTGCAAAGCAAAGCAAGAACCATAAAATAACTACTTAGGATTTTGTTCCTAAACCTGTATTTAAATCTGTAAATTCACTGATAAGACAAAAAGCTCTGAGTGGAAACTGGAAGATGATCAGCATGGCTGGGGACACATGAAGTTCTCAGAACTCCCAGTATTTGGCAGAGCTGGTTTGTTTTAACACTTCTTATTTCCTAGGGCCACTTAGAGATCTTTTAGTTGTGCTTAAAGATTCCATATGACCAAATAAATAAAAAATTCATTTGTGACTTTTCGTTGTAAATTTAGAATTAATTTTTGGCAGGTTTACTAACAATAATAATATAGAACACATGTAATGTTCAAAATGATTTCTATTTTCAACATTTTTTGTAAGGCAATGCAAACGTTATTATCCTCATTTTATCAATGAGCTAAGATGAGTCATGATGTAGTTTAGTGGACTTGGCCAAAATGTATTCCTAATTAATGGAGGAATTAGGATTAGAATCCTTTGTTTCTTAGTCCAGATTCCCTGCCGACACACCCTTTTTTCTCTGTGAATGATGAATCATCACAGAGAATAATGTTTAGCAGAACACAATTTTGGACTCTTACTTAGTGTGAGCAGGACTACAGAGAGAAGTTGCCGAAAACAGCTTTCTGCACAGCAGGGAGTGCTTGAAGACAAAATGGGGAGGAAGAAGCAAACAGGAAAACTCACCAGAAACGTAAAGGAGAATATTGTTTAAGCCTTTTTTTTTCTACTTGTATTTCTAGTCTTTCCCTTTCCTGGAAAATGCCCATTTTTCTAATATTGAGAAAAAAAATTAAAATACTGGTCTCTCACACACCTACTTTACAACTAGGAAGTTGGTTCTTACACTATTTCTTTCTTTTTATAGTACTTCTTTCCAATTTAACCATATAGAGTGACTTCAGATATGTGTGTGTGTGTGTGTGTGTGTGTGTGTGTGTGTGTACCACTTAGATTTTAAGCATCTGGAGGGCAAAAACAGTATCATTTAGGCTTTTGGTTCATGTTACAGTACATTGTGTGAATACTTGACAATCGTTTTACCTGGCTAGGAGACTGAGCTTTTTTCTTTTAAGTAAGCAATTTTAAAAGGACAGTTATTACTTATCATTGGTTCATTACCTAATAAGTGCCTGTCCAAAGAATATAGGCATCCTATCTGAAGGTGGGTATCAATGTGTTCAAATGGGTGCATGTTCAAGTGGGCTGGAGAACTTACATTGATCATAGACTATGGCTGACTTGACAAAAAGGAGCATAGACCAAAGGCATGTGCTCAAAATAAAACTTCTTGTGAAATTATTCTTTAAAAAGCATTAGCTGGAAATTTGGTTGAATAATTCTGCAATAAGGGCATTAGATCTTTTTGTATTAACTGGCTCTTCAGTAGTAAAGGTGTAAGACCCTTACTTTAAATTAATCCAGTGTCTTGAAAATGCATTATTGGGTTCATATAGAAAAATATCTTGACTTTTCTCAGTAGTCTGTTTAAGTATATATAGATTCTTCTGTAGTATGAACTTTTGGGACATGTGTAGATGATTGTGAGATTCTCTTATGTTTTTAGTTTTTCCATCTGAAACAGAAAACTACAATCCTTCTTCACCTTGTCAATCAGTTGACCGCTACAATTAGATGAGAGAACCTAAAATCAATAATGGAAAAAAAGAGATTACTCAGAAGATTTATTATCATAGGTAGAAAAGTTAGATGTGTCTTTACAATAATATTTTTACTTTAACAGTTTAAAATATTAACAGTAATAGCATTATCATTAAGTAGTATGGGGCTGTTTATTTTAACTATAGTTTAAAATATTAATGATAATAATATTATTAAGTAGTATGGGGCTACTTATTTTTAACTATCTCTTTGATGTGGTGGAAACAAACTCTTAAGATGAAGGCTAAGAGTTCATCCCAGCTACTTACCTATTGAGAGTCCTGCGAAGATATGTTTGAAAATGTCTTCTTTTTTTTTTTTTTTTTTTTTTTTTGAGACGGAGTCTCGCTCTGTCGCCCGGGCTGGAGTGCAGTGGCCGGATCTCAGCTCACTGCAAGTTCCGCCTCCCGGGTTTTACGCCATTCTCCTGCCTCAGCGTCCCGAGTAGCTGGGACTACAGGCGCCTGCCACCTCGCCCGGCTAGTTTTTTGTATTTTTTTAGTAGAGACGGGGTTTCACCATATTAGCCAGGATGGTCTCCATCTCCTGACCTCGTGATCAGCCCGTCTCGGCCTCCCAAAGTGCTGGGATTACAGGCTTGAGCCACCGCACCCGGCCTGAAAATGTCTTCTTTAAGCAGTCCAAAGTTTCACATGCTGTATAGCTCTGTACTCTCTCTCTCTCTCTCTAATAAGTGTTAAAAATCAAAATTAATGTTTTGGTTATTTCAAGACCATGAAAAATATTCATCTACTAAGCTGAACATTTTTCAGATACAAGTTTTTATCAAAGAGAAATAGCATTTTTTTAAAGCTGAAAAATTGAATATAGATATCCTGGGTAACAAGAAAGAAGCAAACACTTCTTTGCTTACAGCTCTCTGTTACGTCATGTGAGCATTATACATGCACTTGTACTACTTTACCCTTCCCTGCTTTGAAGATTAAAATAGTTTGCATAAATCATTCTTGGCAAATAATTATCTCAAAATATACTTTATATAAAGTGTGAGCTTCAACACACTGTGGTGGCACTCCAGGAAACACTTTGGAACCTCTCTAAGAAGATTTTCAGAAGTTGAGAGGGATTTGTTTCAGGCATGACATAAAATGTAAAAATTGAATTTCTTGCACAAACTTAAAACCAAAACATCATATAACCTCTCTGTGTTTTGGACCCATCATGTCTGTCTATTTGGATAGAAACTATTGGATGCACATTTTTTGGTGAGCTGTCAGCAGTAAAGCATGAAAACAGATGTGTTTCTGCTATTTTTATTATTAGGGAAATAAAAGCAGCTGTGCTGGACTGGTGTGCGAAGGAAGCTCTCCGTGAGGCCTTCACACTCAAGAAGCTGGAAAACCTGGCAGCGTAGACCACTGGGGACAAATTCTGGGCATTGTTGAGGATTTCATTCCTTTCTGGAGGTGTTGGTTCAGTTTTTCTGATATCAAAGCTCTATGTGAGAATATATGCTAAAGCTAGATAAAGTCATTATGGCCTTAATTTGCATATGGCAATATGAAAGACCATTTCAGAACTGCACTTTTTCAGAATTTGAGACTCTGTCACTTTAAAAAGTGAATGTTGCTTATTATATTTGTGTTGGGGGCTGGTCAGTGAGAAGCACAAGCTGATGAAAGTGCTTTGATACAGTTCTGCTAAAGCTGTCTAGACAAAGAGGACCAAATACATGTTTTCTAGACACAATACACACAATGGGGGAAAAATCTAGCATATTTGGTGAAAGAAAAACAAATCAAAGTATAAAAACAGTCTTCTTTTATGCACTTGCCGACCTGACAGTAACCAGATGCTAAGTTTTTTTTTTTGCATCAAATTGGTCTTTTTTGTGCAGAGGTTCTATTTTGGGTCCAGTTTGGAAAATCTGTCACAAAAGTTGACTTGTCTCAAGCTTTTGCTTCCTTCTGTAGGTGTCTGATGTTTGTGTTTGTGTGTGGAAAGAGGAATGGGGAGGAGGATTTTCTGTGTGCATCTGCCCGTGTGTGCGTAAGGCTGCTTATATATGTGTGTATTCATCCGTTCTCATGCTGCTAATAACAACAATACCTGATGCTGGGTAATTTATAAAGGAAACAGATTTAATTGACTCACACTTCTGCATGGCTGGGGAGATCTCAGGAAACTTACAATCATGGTGGAAAGGGAAGCAAACACATCCTTCTTCACATGGCCGCAGCAAGAAGTGCCGAGCAAAAGGGGAAAAGCCCCTTATAAAACCATCAGATCTCATGAGAACAGCATGAGGGTAACTGTTCCCGTGATTCAGTTACCTCCCGCCACGTCCCTCCCAAGACATGTGGGGATTATGGAAACTGCAATTCAAGATGAGATTTGGGTGGGGACACAGCCACACCATATCAATGTGGGTATGTGCTTTTCCTGCCTTTACATAGAACGGAAGTTATCTCTTGGCAAAAAGAGCAGAGACAAAATGGGAGAATAATGAAACTAGCTTTCTCTATATTGATCTGAAGTTTGAACTGTTGTTATACTAATGATCAGGATAAAACATTAAAGCAAAGAGACTGATAAAAGGGAACAGTGACGTATTTCACTGTATGCAAAATTATGTAAGTACTGCATTTGTTTATAGTATCTTGAGAAATTTTCCCAAGGG
>NW_012115300.1:3196145-3206464 GCF_000951035.1 Colobus angolensis palliatus | reverse complement strand
TTATATCTGCCTTTAAATTTGTATTACTACTAGCTATACTTGACCAAGCTTAGAACAACCCAGTGTGAGAAAATGGTTTAAACATTACAGTTATGGAATGGTTATTAGGAATGCTGGTTCAAACATGCTGCTTATCTGATCAACTCTCAATGAAGGGCTTTTTAAAATTTTAACACAAATTTTGTAGCATTCCATTGATTCATATTTTGATTCTGAAAAATAACTATTTCCAGGTTGTCACTACTGAGTATTTTGGACTCATATATTGAATGGAAACTCAGGGAACACCATTCTGTAATAGCAGGAGGTAAAGGCAGATGCCGAGGGAGGGAGGGTGGGAAAGGAGCAGCCTCGGGTTCTCCATTGTCCAGGAAGAACCCCCAGAGATATAAATGCCCACCAAACCAACAGCAAGGCCTTCTGGGAGTAAATTCTAAGGTTTTGTCTCTCTCACTCTCATATTCCTACCTTCTTATAGGGCATTCACTCCCCTTTTATTTGAAATCTATAATGTTGGGATCAGCCTAAACTTTGTATAGGTGTTCAAACCTATTGTAAAATTCACTGTTTAACCTATTGCCATCTGGGCTCTTTCTCTTCCCCTCAGGGTAATTCTCCTGCACCACTCCATTCTCATTCTACTTCTCTGACTTCCCTTCTTGGTTTCCTGAGGAGCTTCTTTTTTTTGTGTCTTATAAACTTTTGATGATCTTGGTTTTTTGATTTTTTGTTTTGTTTTGTTTTGTTTTGTCTTTTGCACATACTTTATCTGAAAGATGTCATTTTATTTCAAGGTATTATCTAAAGCCTATTAAAGACTTCCACAATGGATTTCTCCAGTATAGACTTCTCCTGGGGAAAAAACATATTTATCTCCTTTGAATATCTATGCCTGAAATTCAGTCTCTTTCATCTGAATCTCCTCAATCAGTCTCCCTTCCCTGTTCCTTCTCCTGTGACCTTTTCTACAACCTTTTCTCTTACATCATTCACTGCTGAACTACTACCAAATCGTGCAGATGTTATTTTTAAAATATTTCTTGATCCTGATATCACCCGAAGAAAATCAAAATGTCTCCTTCTAGAATATGGTTTCCTGAGGGTAATGAGTGTTTTAAATTAAAAACCCTTAGAGAGGGACAGGCATTGGAAGAGACTTTTTCCCCCATCTACATAAAAATAGGACCCATCAAGGAGAACATTTCTTCTTGTTCCCCTCCCCACATTATCTTATTATCCATTAGAGGAAAGAAGACCAAAAAAAATGTAACTACACCTGACCAGACCCTTTTTCAAGATAATGACTGTCGTCAAGGAACATTTAAATGACAAAGAGAACTATTTTCACAAGTTAATTTCTGTTCTCCCTCCAATCTTTTTCCCTAGTAATTTTTTATTGTTCCTTAATAGAATTTCTCTTCTTCCCCCCTCCCATGACCTGTTTCACCAGGCAGGATCCAAGCTCCATTCTTTCTGTAACCCCAAGATGGTGTATATGCTCATGTACCACACTTGGAAAGTTGAGTCTTCATTCTAAAGGCTCCCCTGTGTATATGTTAAATAAATTGTATGCCTTTTCTCCTATTAATCTGCCATTTGCAAGCTGATTTCTTTTCCAGAGTACCTTCTGAGGGCCAATGGGAAAGCTGGACCCAACATACTTCTCTCATCGCTTCTTGCCTGGATTATTACAGTAACCTTCTAGCTCGTCTCCCTGTCTCGAAATGTTTTTGCTTTAAGCCCATGCCCCACATCACTATCAGAATGGGCCATCAGATATCCATTTTGCTACCATCTGATTCAAACCATAAAATTGCCCTACTTATACCAGACACCTCTACATTTCATTCCCCCTTCCCATCCCAGTTTGTTGCCAATGCTGCTTTTCGCACTTTATTTATCTTACCTTCATACCCTTGTTCCTGCTGTTTCCTCTGACTGAATCATCTTTCCCTCATATCTTCACCTAACTTTTGCTCACTCATCAATGTATCAACTCCTTCACAATGCCTTCCTGACTGCCTTCAGGACCATCACCCTCCTGGAGGGGTAAGATTTCCTCCCGTGGTTTGGGGCCTCATGATCAAAACAACAACTGCTTCTGTGCCTTAAACTGAATCTATGATAAGAGTAGCACTGAATCGGTGGTAATAAGCAGGCAATAAGGCTGTAGCCCCCAAGCCTCTGTATTTTTCTAAAAAACTGTAAAACAGCCAAGTGGCAAAGGTTAAATTAAGGGAAGTACATCTTCATTCAAGGCAAATATTTTAAACAGCCTCTAGGTGGCATCCATTATGTGGAAAAAGTCGAGGATGGTGAGTGGGAGGGTGGAGACAGAGGTGGTCGGTGAGGCGTGTAGGAGAGAGAAAACTGTATGTAAAAAGAAGGCATGATTTCAGGTTTTAAAATTATGTCCAAAACTTTGGCTATGGTTACTCCCAAATAGAATTGAGTAAGAACAAAAACATGGGAACCTATTAAACTTTTGAAGACATTATAGTCAAAGAATCCACATGTTATGCTTACAAAGACTTCTAACTATTCAAATCCTGAATCAGATAATTCTGTAAGCCAGATTGCGAAGCTGGGCAGTCATCAAACATACATACTACTTTCAACGTGTCCAGAGAAAATGAAAGATAGACTTGAAAGGTACTTCCTAGAGGCCAAAGTCATGAGGTCATGGAAAACAGGATGCTGGAGAGCTCCTCACAGGAAACAGGGTGCTGGAGAGCTTCTCACTGAGGTAAGAATCAGTGACAGTCAGACAGGCTTTATAAGAAACTTACTCTGAGGGAAGGAATCTTTGCAGTTCATATGCAACAGCCCTTGATAATCCCTATGGACAGATGACTGGCATTTCCTGTTTTTTCCTATTTAAAACTGAGATATTATGACAGTTCTTCTAGTCTTAATCCACCATTGTAAACTTAGTGTGTGTGTATTGGTAGAGGGGGTGAGGTGGTGGGCAACATACTTGTCCTTCATTTCATAGGTTGCCAGGTGCTGAATGGGACTTAGAGAGGCTTTAATATATTCCTTATATGACACTTAGGTAAGCAAAAGAATGGATTGTGAGAAAGATAATTTTCTTCTTATCCGTGGTAATGAAATCTTACCTTTTACAAGGCCATCCAAAATAAAGAGTACATTTGTAGCATTTTTTTGCAGCTGGTTGGTTGTGTTGATATGACTTGGTTCTGGCTTCTAGAACAAAAATAATATGTGCTTCTAGGTTTTTCTCTTAAAAGGATATCCTTCCTTTGCTCCCTTTTCCTTTCCCGGTTGTGGGAAGGTAAGAGCTGGGCATCAATTGCAAGATGGAAGCCACATATTGTGAAGGTTGGAGCACTGATATACATGGAGGATTTATTCTTGAGGCTTGTGAAACTATCATGCAAGCCAAATGACTTGTTTGGGGATTTGGGGACCTTCTTTATCCCATCATCAAACCAGTATCATAACTAATGTAAATTAAATAAAGATAAAAAGTATCCAAATAGGCCAACATAATTAATTCAACTTCATTATTAAACCATGTGTTCATTTGAAGAGTTTCATGATTTTTACTTTTTCAAAAGCAATCCCAAACTTTCTCCAAAATCTGCAATAGCAAAGTCATACATGTATACACAGTTATTTTTCCTTTCACCCACACTCAATTTACTTGAGGGGTATAGTGAGATATAGACTGGAAGTAGGGCATCATTGGTGGACAGATGAAAATGAGATAATCAGATTCCACCCTCTTTGGATATGTATTTTTGGCTCCTTTGAATTCAAATGGCAGATATTTATATTGCATGTTTTTGTTAAATATTAATTTATAATGGCCCAAATCACCAAGAGTTGAATTGCAAATGAACACAAAAATGATGAAAAGTGAACTTAATTTGAGACATTTAGGGAAGGGATAGGAGTAAGCACATTTATGAGAGAGCTGAAACATTGAAGGCCAGGGATTTCCTTGACTCTGGAAACAGAGAAAATTCTAAAGGCCAGTCCGTTTGAACCTGGTCCCTACATTGTCAGGGAACTAGATATTTCTCTTCTCCCTATCTGTGTCCTCTGCTTCCTTGGCCTGAGAGATTATCCTGAATTATCTGTGTGGACTGTAAATGCCATCAAATTTTCCTTATAAGACAGAGGCATGGCCAGACATGGTGGCTCATGCCTGTAATCCTGGCACTTTGAGAGGGTGAGGCAGGTAGATCACTTGAGGTTAGGAGTTCAAGACCAGCCTGGTCAACATGGTGAAACCTCATCTCTGCTAAAAAATACAAAAATTAGGTGGGCATGGTGGTGCTTGCTTGTAATTCCAGCTACTCTGGAGGCTGAGGCAGGAGAATCGTTTGAACCCAGGAGGCAGAGGTTGCGGTGAGCTGAGATCATGCCACTGCACTCCAGCCTGGGTGACAGAGTGAGACTGTATCTAAAAAAAAAAGAGAGAGAGAAAGAGAGGCAGAGGGAGATTTGACACATAGGGAAGAGTATGTAAAGACAGAAGCAGATATTGCAGGGCTGCAGGCACAAGCCATGGAATGCCAATGAAGGCTAGCAGCCACCAGAAGCTAGAAGATGCAAGGAACAGGTTCTTCCTCAGAACCTCTATACAGAAGGTCGCCTTGCCCACACTTGATTTTGGTCATCGTCTGGCTTCCAGGATTGTGACAGAATACTTTTCTGTTGTTTTTAGCCACCAAGGCTGTAGTGAATTTTTTTTTTTTTAAGAGCAGCTAAAGGGTATTCATACAGTGGGCAAGTTATAACTGGATAGCATACTTTGAATTGTCTTCTTTTTAAATAAGTGTACACACCAAGGTTACTCACTAATTCATTCCATTTTCTCTGTAAGGAGACTTCTTTCCTGTAAGTGACTGCGGGTGCACAGGTGTGTAAATGTAGTCATGCTGACTTTGCCCTTTCAGTGTTTAAGCAGACAGAGTGATTCTATGGCAATCTTTTCTACATGCCTCATTCTTTCTTGCTCTTTGTGACTTTAGTTTTTCTAGCCTGTTTTTGTCAAAAAAAAAAAAAAAAAGAAAGTTATGAGTAAGTTCATTACTTCAGGTAGTTTCATCTATTACCCCTGCTCTTTGCTGATACATGCAAATGCAGTTACTGCTTTGCCTGGCCTGGCAGTGGGATAGACATCTGATGGATGAAATGCTTTATAAGGTATTTTACTTTTCTAAGCATTGCATAGGCTTTTCTTAGGGTCGTATCCATGATGAATAAACTATATGTTTTCAAAAAGTAAACAGCTAAGATTTAGAAGTCAACAAATTGGTCTCAGACAAGATCAGTCAGTCTTTGCTGTATTAAGCCTATGCTCTACTAGGGAAGACGTACAAGAGAGGTATGGATAATATTTGACAAGTGTTAAATTACTGTGTTTGTATCCCTCCCCCCTGTAAACCATGTTTCATCACAGTGATTTTACTGGGGTTGTGCGTGGAAAGGAGGTGCTGACAAATGCTTCTTCAGGAAGAAGGAAGACATAGACATAGTAAAAGTCTGTGTCACAAAGCAGGCAGCCAGAACACTCCCTTCTTTCATTGGCTTATGGGCAGAAAAAGAGGAAGAAATCATAAGATATCACGGGGAGGAAAACAGTCAGACATGGGGTTTTGATGAAGGATGTGCCCTTTAAGGAATATCAAGGCAACGAGGGTTTTGGCCCAGCCGCCCATTAGGTCTCTGGGAGGAGCCCATGAACAGAGTGGCCCCACAAAATGAAATGGCCCACATCAGGTAAGTAGGTGGATTGGCATACACACACTGAGTCAGAATTCTGTTTTTCCTCCTGAAACCCCCTTAGGTACTGTGTAATGTGAATGCTGAGTTGACAGCCCAGTCCCTGGCCAAGCCAAGCATACTCAACCACAAGCTCAAGCTCATCAGATATAGATGTCGGCAGCAGACACTAGCAGAAAGCCCAAGGGTGGGACTGTGCCAACCACAGCTCACTGGATCCCAGCCAAGTACACAAACAAGGCAGCACAGGATGGTGGTTAAAGACATGGGTTATGGAATAGTCTGCCTGGGTCCAATTCTTGTCTCTGTAGTAACTTTGCATAAATCATATTGCCTCTCTCTGCCTCAGTTTCTCTGATGGTAAATCAGATTAATAACGGTACAGATGCTCTTAGACTTATGATGGGATTGTGGCCCAATAAACCCATTGTAAATTGAAAATATCATAAGCTAAAAGTGCATTTAATAGGCCGCACATGGTGGCTCATGCCTGTAATCCCAGCACTTTGGGAGGCCGAGGTTGGCGATCACCTAGGGTCAGGAGTTCAAGACTAGCTTGGCCAACATGGTGAAACCCCATCTCCACTGAAAATACAAAAATTAGCTGGGCATGGTGGTATATGCCTGTAATCCCAGCTACTCAGGAGGCTGAGGCAGGAGAATCACTTGAACCCTGAAGGCAGAGGTTGCAGTGAGCCAAGATGGCACCACTGTGCTCCAGCCTGAGCAACAGAGACTCCATCTCAAAAAAAAAAAAAAAGGCGCATTTAATATATCTAACCCACTGAACATTATAGCTGAGCCCAGACTACCTTAATTAAATGTGCTCAGAACACTGACATTAGCCTATGGTTGGGCAAACTCATCTAACACAAAGCCTATTTTATAATGTGTTGAATATCACATGTAATTTATTGAATACTGTAGTGAAAGTGAAAAACAGAATGGTTTTATGGTTACTCAAAGTAGGATTTCTACCGAATGTGTATTGCATTCACACCATCGTAAAGTCAAGAAGTTTTAAGATAAATTATTATAGGACAGGAACTGTCTGTGTTTACCTCACAGAGTTGTGATGATTAAATTAAGCACTGCATGTAATCAACTTAGAACAATTCTGGGATTATAATAATCATTCATTAAACATGCTTGAGTTACCCAAAAACCAGCATGAGGCCAGGAAATTCCCCTTCCGTATTACTATGATGACACATAAATACTTCCCCCTTTTCCAACTTGAGGAAAGCAAGGAGTTCAGAAGACATGTAAAAAATGAAATAATTATATCAGACAAATCTAGAGATGATTTAAATCCTTGGATTGTATTAAGTTTTAAAGTGAAATATACTACATAGAATTTCTTTTTCACTTTTCCTTGCTACTAGCTGGTGTGGTTGGGGACAGGCTCATGAGTAAGACCACATTAGTTAATAGACCAAGAAAAAAAGGCTTCATTTTCTTTGCCTTTAATAAATTGTAGTATAGGTAAAAGCCTGGTCCTGGGCCCAAATAAATGAATGACCATTTTCTGATAGTAATGATTTGTGACAAAACTTCAAGTGAATAAAATCATGTATAATAACGGGTCAAAGCAGGAACTTTAGAGCCAGGGAAGAACTCACTGAGAAGGTAACATTGGAGTTTAGATTTGAATTTGAGAAGGAGCCACACTGACTTATATTTGGAGGAAGAGCTTTTCAGATAGATGGAGTAGCAACGCAAAGGTCTGTTGGCCACAATGAATTGCTGTGTTTTAGGAACAGAGGGAGAGCCAGTGTGCCCAGAATGATGGAGGTGGAGGCACATGGCATTGAAGTATTTACAGGCTGTGGTAGAGAGTCTAGGTTTTATTCTAAAAGTAATGAGAAACCATAGAACCATTTTTAATCAAAGAGTAAGATGACAGATGTACATTTTTACAAGTCACTTATATGCATGGAATATGGATTCTAAAGGGACATTAGTGGAAGAGATGTAGACTGTCCACTGTAGGTAATCCAGACAAGTGAACATGATTTGAACTAGGGTGATGGCAGTGGATATGGGAGAAAGTGGATGGATACAAAATATATTTGAGTAGTAGAGACAACAGTGTGTGCTGATGCATTAGTTGTGAAGTTGAGAAATTAAATACCCCTTGCTGAGGTGAGAAAGAATGGTTTTTGGGGTTTGTGGCCACAAGGCAGAATAGGCATCAAATAGCCTGTTTTGAATGTATTTAATTTAAGGTGCTTAGTACCTAGCCAAGTATAAATGCCAAATAAGTAACCAGTATGAGTAAGTCTAGAGCTCTCAGTAAAATTCATGGCTTTAACATCTAAATTTAGGTGTCACCATCCATATAGAAAGATTTGGCATCATGGGACCATAAGCAATCATCTATTTGGAGAATGTAGATAAAGAAGAGGAGAGTGCTCAGATCTATTTAGGATGAAGCAAAACCAAAACACAACACATAAAGAACAAAAATGTTTCTTTATCTGTCTTTTTTGTATCTGCCAATACAGTGGAAAAGTGCACAGAGGATACAAGCTAAACTTGGAACACTGACTCTGACATGGTTGTGGGATTGGAGGAAGTTGAAGGAAAATGTTATCTTTTTGCTGTATGCATTCTGTATTGTTTGAAGACACATGGCTTCAAACATGGAAAGTATCATAACTAATACATGTATCTTATAGACAATTTAGAAGATAATACCAACCCCAAAAATAAAATAAACTTTATTCATAACCCTACACTCAGAAGCAACTACTGCTAACATTTTAACATATAGTCCTCTGGATTTTTCTTGTACAAGCATATTTAGATATAGAACCTTAAGTATTTTATTGTTAGTATTTCACCAAAAAAAATTCCCCAGAGTTTGTGTCGTCGGTTTTCATTCTATCCCAAGTTGATTTTTCTCAATGCCTAAGTTTTGATACCATTTATACCTCTGATCCAGAGTTTAATTCTGCTTATCCTACTTTTGTATCCTTTGACTACCTGTAGTTCCACTTGTGAGCCCTCTCAGAAGCCCAGATTTAATGTATCACACTTGAAATGTAGATTTCCCTAATCTGCGCATTCTGAATTTTCCAAACCAGAATTTTCAGGCAGGTTCTTATCCGTGACCTATTCCATTCTCTTACTTTCCATATCTAAAGAGTTAACATGTTCTATATCTTTTATACTCTGTACGTCCTTTAAATCCAAATTTAGATATCCTTATTGCCACTGCTTACATTCAAGCTTTTAATTTTTTTATTGTTGTGACAGCTATTTAATTGTTTTGTTGCTGTGTTATAATCTGATTTTTCTAAAAAAGTAGACCTGAGTATGTCACTCCCTCATTTAAAGCTACCTACTGCCTTCAGGATAAAAGCTGGACTCCATAGTTTCACATAAGCCATTTCCTGATGGGGGTCCTCTGCCTTGGCTGCATTGTATCTTATCACCTTCCTTCTTGCATCTTTATCTCTAGTCACAGGGAGGCACCTGCAGTTTCCAGAATATACTCCAGCCTCCAGTTTACCTACAGTTTCTGACGGACTCCCTGGAACCAAATAGTCATTCAATACATGCTTATTGGATACCAAAATATAAGTTTAAGGAGGCCTCTAAAACTTACAATGTGGACATGAGAAGTAGCCGACTGTGTAGAGATGAAAAGTCCAAGTGAAAACATGAGCCACAAATATCAAAAGGATTCAGAATCAGGAAGGAATATTTGAAACTATAGGGATGTAGTATCCAGAGATTCATATTCTAATCCAGTGCTGTCCAATAGAAATATGCTGTGAGTCACACAGCTAATTTTAAACTTCCTAGTAGCCACATTTTAAAAAGTGAAAATAAACAGGTAAAAATAACTTTATTAATGAGTGCAGTGGTGTGATCTCGGTTCACTGCAACCTCTCCCTCCTGGATTCAAGTGATTCTCCTGCCTCAGCCTCTTGAGGCAACTGGGATTAGAGGCATGTGCCACCACGCCCGGCAAACTTTTGCATTTTCAGTAGAGACAAGGTTTCACCATATTGGTCAGACTGATCTCAAACTCCTGACCTTGTGATCCCCCTGCCTCAGCCTCTCAAAATGCTGGGATTACAGGTATAAGCCACCGTGCCCAACCTAAAGTTTTATTTTTTTAATCAACTTGATTAATAAGATAATTTTTCGTTAAATTGAAACAGTAAGATTTTGTTGTTGTTCTTCTTTTGATTTTTTTTTTTTTTTTGAGGCAGGGTCTCACTGTGTCACCCAGGCTGAAGTGCGGTGGTGTGATCAAGGCTCACTGAAGCCTTGACCTCCCTAGGCACAGTAATCCTCCCACCTCAGCCTCACAAGTGGCTGGGACTACAGGCGTGTGCCACCATACCTAGCTAATTTTTATATTTTTGTAGAGATAGGGTTTCAGCATGTTGCCAAGGCTGGCCTTGAACTGGGCTCAAACAATCCTCCCACCTCAGCCTCCCAAAGTGCTGGGATTACAGGCATGAGCCAGCATGCCCATCCTGATATATAGTTCTAGAAATGTAACATATGTATAGAATCATGTAATCATCCATAAATGAAGGATA
>NW_012115300.1:3155474-3194950 GCF_000951035.1 Colobus angolensis palliatus | reverse complement strand
CTAGGGTACATGTGCATAACATGCAGGTTTGTTACATATGTATACTTGTGCCATGTTGGTGTGCTGCACCCATCAACTTGTCAGCACCCATCAATTCATCATTTATATCAGGTATAACTCCCCAATGCAATCCCTCCCCCGTCCCTGCAATAAATTTTTAAAAAGATTTTCCAGGCATATGGTGCATGCCTGTAGTCTCAGCTACTTGGGAGGCTGATATAGAGTATTACTTTGACCCTGGAGGTTCAAGGCTGTGGTGAGCCATAATTGTGTCACTGCAGTCCAACCTGGGTGACAGGGCAAGACCCTGTCTCAAAAGAAAAGAAAATATTTTTTAAAAGTTTATGTATTTAGGCTTTACAAAAGCTGAGTGTATTTGCTATTTTTTTTTCTAGTCTACTTTTCATGGCCTCATAAAAACAACTGACCAAATATTTCAGAGGTTCTTATAGTTTATTATGTATTTCACAGCACTTTTCATGTGTTGTTACTAAAAATCCAAACCAATGGTTTTCATTTTTGTCACCTTGAATATCAGTAAATCAAAATCTCTAAAATAGTACAGGGTGGCCATGATCTCTAAACCAACTTGATGACAGTACCCCACCCTGCCCTTCAATAAATATGCTGTGAGTCCAGATAGAGAAACCTAGCGCCTTTATTAGATAAGGACACTAATTATAGTGAGGTAGGGCGCGTTCAGTCACATCCTCTGGTACTTCTGAAGAAGCAGGAATAATGATGTGTCAGAACCGATAAAAGGTGCTCAGAAACATGTTGCCTGCTTTTTATCCATAGGGAATACACATCTGTGACTAAAGACATGTTAGACTTTCTGTGAAAAACTCAACACACAATCTTTATAAGGAAATTTTTCACTATTAGGTTATCTATTTGCTAATAAGTAATACACCAGAGTTTAATTTATTTTTTTTTCCTGATGTAATGTTTCAATTCTTGGAAAGGTAGTTTATGAAATTTTTAAAAAGGAAGTGCAAAATATTACACTAAAAGCAGAAAATCCTTTTACATATTAAATTAATTGGCTATTTGAACAATGTCCTAGTTTTCACCATATCTGCAAGCATCTTGTGATATAATATACAACAAATATCAGCAAATGTTATTCTGCTATAGAGTCTTTTCTTATGTTACTACTCCTGATTATATTACCCAAAAGGAGAAAACATTTATGGTATTATTTAACTTTTTTGTTTTTTAACATTCAATAAGCATTTAATAAGTTTCTTCTATGTCCATTTCAATAAAGAAGCTAGATTTTCTTTACTGATTTGGATTTGATTCTTTTTCTACCAAACTTAGACATCTTTTAAAAGTTGGCACTAAAATAAGAACAGGAAGAACAATACTTAATTTGTGTTACAAATAGCAAAGATTGATGCATGTAAACTACCGAAGCTTGGCTACAAAGCTAGACTTTTGGAGCTAGTAATATGAAGTCTCTCTAATGATATATAGGTCTTCATGACCCATATTTGGTTCAAACTTAGCCCTTTACAGGTGGGGAAACGTGGGGCAAAGAGTGGGGAACAAATTGGGTTCTATTAGCAGGCTGGGGAGTGAAGGGAGTTCTATTAGCTGGATGTAGGAGTGAAGTAAATCTACCAGCTATTGCACAGATAATGAGTTTTGAATATTACAGGGAAAACTGTGGTTATTTGTTTTAGGAAAATAAAGTACCTGCCATTTCTGCATTTGTTTCAGGTTAAACAAATGTTTAAATATATTTTTAAGAAAGACATATATCCATGGAAACTAGTAATTTTAATTCTACTTGAAAAATCATGACATAATTTTCATTTTTTTCTTCTCAAACAAACCCATGCTTCCCAGTTGATGTTAAATTGGGACCCCTTCCTCACAAGTTTTAAACAGGTCTAATTCATGACAGTTCATATCCATACTGAAATTTATGGCAGTGAATCTCTATGCCAGTGGTCACTATCACATGGCCCCATTCAGTTCCCAGAAGGACAATAGTGAGTCAAACTTCTTTAACCCCCATCAGGCTTCAGGGAGAGAGAATGTTCTCATCATGGAGATCCTTGAGAACCCTGGTTTAAAGTCAGCTCCCGTCACTTTGAACCTACAATTTTGCTACAATGCATCTGCTAATTATCTTATACAATCATACACATTTATTTGATATAGAGAACTGTTTTCCTCTGCTTCTTCTAAGCTAATTTTCCAAAAATATTTTCTATAGAACCAGAAATAATTTGACCAGAGGGAATTGTCAAAGCCAGTCCATACAATAAAGGAATGAAGTTTAGATAATTTATATTGGCCCAGGATTTACTTTTACTTATAGAAAACTTTTTTAAATTGCTTTTAAAGGCTTGCTGTATTGGGCCTATTTGTTTGTTTCTCTGTTTTGCTTTTGCTTTTTAATTTTTTATTTATTTATGTATTTTTTGAGATGGAGTCTCCCTCTGTCACCCAAGCTAGAGTTAAGTGGCATGATCTCAGCTCACTGCAACCTCCAGGGTTCAAGTGATACCAGTGCCTCAGTCTCCCTTGTAGCTGGGATTACAGATGTGTGCCACCATGCTCAGCTAATGTATGTGTTTTTAGTAGAGATGGAATTTTGCCATGTTCTCCACGCGGGTCTCAGACTCCTGAGGCTCAAGCGATCCACCCACCTTAGATTCCAAAAGTGCTGGGATTACATGTGTGAGCCACTGTGCCCAGTCTGCTTTTGCTTTTTTAAAGACAAGAATATCAAGTTATTTTCTGAGGGATTAAGTAATACACTAGGTGTATTTAGGACAACTAGTTACTTCACTTGGTTAGTCATTCTGTAGCCACTAAAAGTACAAATCCAATATGTAATAAGACTTTAACAAGAAGAAATAATGAAAAATTAAAATTAATTTTAAGCATTTAGACCAACTGTAGTTGAAGCATGTCTTAATAAAGCTTCTTTTAAAAAGGGATGGAGACCAGGCATAATGGCTCGTGCCTGTAATCCCAACATTGTGGTAATCCCAGCACTGTGGGAGGCTGAGGCAGGAGGATCACTTGAACCCAAGAGTCTGAGACTAGCCTGGGCAATAGATTGAGACTGTGTCTCTACAAAACATAAAAAGATTAACTGTGCATGGTGGCATGCACCTGCAGTTCCAGCTACATGGGAGGCTGAGGCACAAGCATCATTTGAACCTGGGAGGTCAAGACTGCAGTGAGCTGTGTTTGAGCTACTGAACTCCAGCCTGGGCAATATAGTGAGATCCTGCCTCAAAAAATTAAAATAAAATAAAAAGTAAATAAAAAGGGAGAAGGAGCTATTATCAAGGCCCATAGTAAAAATTATAGTGAGATTGATGTTCAAAGTTAATAACACCTGTAATTTTAACATGTTCTGATGTAGGCTTTATTGTCAAGTAGTTAAAAAAAAAAAAAGACTCAGTCTCCATTTATAGGACAGTCAGTGGCCTGTGGCAATCTGTAAGGACGAGAGAGAGAAAAAAGCAGGATTAACATCTCTCTCTCCTGTAGGACTGAACCATGGGACCTGCAAATCCCAAGACAGAGGGGAACTCATACAAGGTCACTTGGGATTAGGCATGCAAACTAATGGCCTTACTAATTGTTCCAAGGGGTCCTGTGATTGGGCGTGAAGCCAGCACACTTCTGCCAACAAAGCCTTTCAATTAGGTACAGTCACAATGCCAAGTTCCTTAGCAAGAGCATGTGAAAGGACTGCTTTTGACTTTTGATCAAATCCATTGAAAATCTTTGCCATGGGAACCTGAAAATCACCCTTGTAAAATATGCCTGGAATGTCTCATACCTGGGAGCTAATATTAGATATTATTCTTACTATAGAGCTTATGACCAAAGAATTGGTTCATAATGCTCTCAAGTAAATGGATTTCAAAACAAAATACTGCTGTAGACCAGGCTGCAGACACGATATCAACCCGCATCTGCCAACAATGTTAGACTATCTCCTTTTGAAGGCGGGGTCCTTGTATTATACCTCTGTGCAGGTGCAGAGCCCAACATATGGTAGACATTTCATGAATTGTTTTTCTGATTGTATTGATAAACAGTGGATTTCTTGAGCTTGTAAAATATGCCTCAAACAAATAGGTGGTTTACGGTTTGGAAGACTCTTTTGTACTCTATTTTCTTGACTACCCATGGTGAGACTTGAAATATTTGTGCTTTTAGGATAGCAGAAGAGCTTTTTTTCCTACCCTGGGAAATCCAGCCCAGTGGCAGTGTGCCGGCTTCGTGGTGGTTGTCTAATCCCTCCTGCTTTGGAATGCTCGTTTGTGCGAAATGTGAAGTCTCCTGTCTTGGATCTGATCATAGAACTATGGAGAAGGGCTTTCACTTCAGTACACTTTATTTTCTTTTCAAGTGTAAGAAAAACAAGCTTGGATCTACACGTAGTCCTGGATACTTTGTTTTCAGCTCTTCTTTGTCTTTTCTGTTGAATTTTTGGTGACAATAGTGATTCACAACCAAAAGGAGGATTCAGATTTATTGTCTTCAAAAGGGATACTCCCATAATTTCAACTCTGGTGAAGTAGATACAAAAAGGGAAGTTATAGAACCCCAAAGCAAAAGAGTTAGGACAGACTGCAGCAATTTCTGTGGCCTGCGCACACAATCATCTGCCTGTTCTGCCAACCCCTGTGTGGAATCAAACAAGTCGTCAGAGAAAGGAATTCAATTTGTTGTTTTCTGGTGAGGAATGCAGGAATTTAGGAGACATTGAACACTTACATCTTAACCATGAAAGTTTGGAGAATGTAACCTGGAAAAATATACTTTTAAAAATTTCAACAATATCTGCAAATTCAAATGCCTACAGAGACCAAAAAGGTAAGAAATAAATTTGTGAAGTGGGGCAGGTATTAGGTGAAAGAAGTGTTAGGGCTGTGGCAGCGTGGTAAATTTATGCCTGTTCCAAAGTTATTCAAATTATTGAACATACACACACACCTTGGGCCAAACATTTCAGTGGCTATATGTAGTTTTTTGGCCATTATTTTAACCCATAGATCGTATCTGGCATTTTGTTTAGGTTTTCCATGTTAGGAAAGTTTTTCCACGAGGGACTTAAGCCTAGATTCGCTTACTGTCATGTGACACTTAAAGAGAGGTATGATTTCAAAAGAAATAAAGATTGAGCCATGTGGAAGCAGGACCTTCTTAGCCCTTCCTAATTCACCAAAAGCTCAATCTGCTACTACAGTGACCCAGTGAGGACTGTCTGGACCCTCATTCAGTACTCCTCTCCTTGAGCTCCCCCTAGAGGTCAGAGTCCTCCATTAACAGGCCCCCTGCTGTTACCCAATATCTTCTGAAAGGTGAGATAAATACGCTGGCATAGGAGTGGTACTGGTGTTGATGCTAAGAAAAGAACAATCAAAAGAGAACTAAGAACAATATTTGTATGTATTTATTCCTCATGTCTTGTTCAATAAATATTGAGGGCATACTACATGCATAAAATTATGATAGGTGTCCTGGAAAACACATAAATCAAAAATACAATACCTCGCTCTTTGGGGAAACTAAAAACCTGCATAAAACAACCATTCTTTCTGCCATCTTAACCATTCTTTCTGACGTCTTACAATTATCTTTCACTAATTTTTCTATGTACTTCTTAAGTAATGGTGTTCTTAAGAATTCTTTCTGAACTTTCTTTCCTCATTTTACAGACCTTTATTTAGGTACTCCTGTTCTTTCTTCTGGTTTCAGTTACCACCTATTTTTTGAAGATTTTCACCTTTATATCTCTATATCTCTAGACTGCACCTTTCCTGAGTGACAGACTTAAGTTCACAATTTTCTGCTGAAATTCTCCCTTAGAATGTTTCAAAGTCAATTCAAATCCAACATATGTCAATGAAAATTCAAGGCCATAAGTATTTGGTGCAATATGTGCAATACTAGCAATAAGTGCTATGAATCTAGATCACTTTGAGCTGAGATGCCTGGGAAAGTCTTATGGCAGAGGTAGATATGGGCAAGACTTCAAACAAAGGATTGTTTATTGGGCAACGCTGAACAAAATCAGGAGCGCACCTACCATTGTTTCTCCTTTTTTTTTTTTTGGAGACAAAGTCTCACTCTATCATCCAGGCTGGAGTGTAGTGGTGTAATCATAGCTCACTGCAGCCTTAACCTCCTGGGCTCAAAAGATTATCCTGCCTTAGCCTCCTCAGTATCTGGGACTACAGGCCAGTGCAGCCACACCTCGATAATTTTTAAATTTTTTGTAGAGATGAGGTCTCACTTATTGCCTAGACTGGTCTCGATCTCCTGGTCTCAAGCAATCCTCCTGCCTTGGTCTCCCTAAGTGCTGAGATTATAGGCATGAGCCACAGTGCACAGCCTTATCCCAATACTTTGGAGGTTCAAGCTCGGTTTTGACCTCTATTACAATCCATATATATTTTTTTAAGTGGAAACTTCCCTCATGGCAATCTTTTTCATTCTGTCTGTTTTATTTTTCCTCTTCTAATTGAGGAGACTGGAGATTGAAGACCAGATAAGCAGAAGTCCCAGCCATATTCAGCTCACCTCAAAAGTATACATATTTTCCAAACATTTGTAGATTTCTTGATGCCTAGAAAACAAAAAGGACAATCCTGAATCCCAGTTGAGAAGCAGCTTTTGAATGCCAGGCATTTTCTTTATTCACTCTCCCTCCACTTAAGAGTAGCTCTGGCTCTGCCTTTGTTTCAGCCAGTAGCTGAATGCAGCCTCTCAGGCTCACAGCACTGCCCTGTAATCCCCTGAAAGGACTGCTGTTCTTTCTGTTCCCTCCCTTGCAGTGTGGCACTTCCAGCTTAAGCAACTCTCAGCCCAACTGAACTCTTTTATAATCCCACCAGGCAAGCTTTTGATGCTTATTTCAAAATAAAATAGATGTTTTCTTCTTTATATCTTATGCAATGTTGCTTAGAAGGAACATAGAGAGGATTTTCTGTTCCCTGAGTAATCACAGTAGTTGCTTTTCTTCCTAGAATTGTAGATAATTAAGAACATGAATTTTTTTTTTTTTTTTTTTAATGTACAACTGGGTGCACCATGAAAATCTTAGCTGTGTTGTACTTTTTCATGAGAAAAAGTGACAGCCTCAGGGTGAAATAAGTTATACTATGACAGCTTACAAAAAAGGCAATATGCCTGTGAAAATTCACTAGAAAACAAGAGGCTCTATTGAAGAGTTTTAATGTCTTGTGGTTTTTCCTTCCGCAATGACAGTTACTAAAATTTTTGAAATTTTATTAATTTTTTTGTAGCCTCTGAATAGAAAACTGTCCATTTGAAAAGCAGGTAAATAGCTTTAAACATTTATCAACAGGGTCATGAAAGAGATCTTTTATAATTGCATCTACTGAAGTTAATTAGGCATATTATATATCATGGCTTGTTTACCATAATACTGGCTTTGTTCTTAATTGAAGTGTTATTTGGTGAGTCTGTTTAATGGAGGGTTATGTGTTTTCTTTTGTAATTCTAAAAGTCACAAAAAATTTAGCCCAGATGAATAAATGAAGTTAAAAAGCATTTGAAGAAAAAAAGGAAGTTTCCCAATTTTTGTTAGTTTATTAAGCTAGTGGTCGCATTGGAAAGTAGTGAAAAATCTGTTTTGTTTTTAAAGGCAAAACCAGACAACATTGCACTTGGCTTAGGTTTTGATGGGATAGTCATTTGGCTTTTAAAAATGCATCCTACAGATACTAAGAACATGCACCGACTAGGAACCGGCATGACTTGTTTCAAAGTTGAGGACACAAATATGGTTATAATATAATCATCTCCACCCTACCTCCACCAATCAACCGTTTACTCCCCTGTACCTCTTTTTAGAAAACAAAGCAAAACAAAACAAAACAAAATGATATCTTTCTTTAAGACACAACTTTGCTTTCCCTGCTAGGCAAAAAAAAAAAAGAAGAAAAAAATTCCAAGAACCCTAGGAAGGGTGACACTTGTCCTGATTCCAACACTAAGCAGAAAGGAAACTATCTGCCCAGTTAGACTCCTTCTGCCACTGCTGTTCCCTGGCACACAATGTTGATGTTAGGGCCTGAGCCTATAGATTGATGGACAGTGGGTGTATACCATCACTGACGTATTCTTGCTGTTATATATACATGCCAGGCCATAGGGGTGTCCTGTATTATGTGCCAAGGTGATAGCTCTTTTTGGTTCATATCACCATGCTCAGCTACTGTTGCTGAAAGCACATAAAATGGGAGGAAAGATTATTTCAGAGGTATAAAATAGCATGTGTTACACTTCGAGACAGAAGAGGTATGGTTATGTCTAGACAGAAATACACCGGAAAACATCACTTTCTAACAGTGAATAACTTTGGACTATAGGATCATAGATGACTTTGTTTCAACTTTCTTAGTCTTCTGCAAGAAAAATGTTTAAGTACCCAAAGGAGTAAAAAATCAGTGACAGAGGAAAAAACAAAACCTAGAAGTGATATTATTTTTATTTTTATTATTATTATTCTTTTTGAGATAGGTTCTCACTGTCACCCAGGCTGGAGTACAGTGGCCTAATCATAGCACTGCAGCCTTGAACTCCTGCCCTCAAACGATCCTCCCACCTCAGCCTCCTGAGTAGCTGGGACTACAGGAACACACCACTATGAATAGCTAACTTTTAATTTTAATTTTTTTTTTGTAGAGTTGGAGTCTCCCTTTGTTGTCCAGGATGGTCTTGAACTCCTGGGCTCAAGTGGTCCTCCCACCTCAGCCTTCCAAAGTGTTGGGATTATAGGCGTGAACCACTGTGCCTGGCTAGTAATATTTTAAAAAGTGTTATGGAGCAGTACTCAAGTTATGTAAGAAGAAGAAAATGAAAAAATGAATTCATCAGATTTAAGGAAAACATTGATGTAGGAATCCAGGTCTCCAACAAAGCCTGGATCTGGGTACTGGCAGATTCTGTGGAGAAGGTTATAGAGAAATAAGAAGGAATATAGGGCTGAATTCAGCATGGGAGGTTTTCTCACCTGTTTTTTCTGTCTCAAACATGTCACCCACAGAGATGCCTGAGAATTTTCCTTAGTCCTTCACTCCCATCTATTTCAAGCTTTTGCTTTATGTCTTCGTTTTCGTGCATCTTGAATGTGATATACCAAAGTATAAGTATTTTTATGTTCATCCTGGTTGGTGTCCTCTGAACTTCTTAGATCTGTTGTTTTGTGACTTTGAGGGGAGACAACCGTCTTGCCCTGCTCAGGTGCAACAAAGCAGATAAAAACATGCAGATTATCAACTAAAGTAACTAGAATCAATCATTAACCATGCCCCTTGTCCCTCTTCCTATCTCCTTTTGATTTTAATAGATTTTATGACTATTAAGGCATAGTAAAACCAACAGACCAGGAGATAACTGCCATTGAAAAGGTGGTTTATTATACTCAGATTCCAAGAGAAGGAATATAGGTCATGCCACAGAGGCTACACGGGGAAGTGCCAGGGTTGGTCCCGAAGCAGAGGGAGAGGAAAAACTGGTGCTCATGAGCCTTCACCATGGTTTCTATGGGAAAAATGGGCAAGGCAGGGCAATCAGGCTTAGAATGGGAGAGCCTGAAAATTCCAGTAAGTTCTGGGGCATGTGTATTGTCCCTAGTTGTCTGGCATCTAGCCCTAAGGTGATTACAGCAGGTGTATAAAGTGGCTTGGCGTGTGAGATAAGGGAGGTGGTTGAGGGTATAGACTCTGAATTAGTTCATTTGTATTTGAACAGTGTGCCACTGGGGAGGAGAAACCCCATTGAGAAGAGAGGGGACAAAAGGGGCAGGAGGCTAAGGCAAGATGACTCAGGCATATTATCAGGTTGTCACAGAATTTGATGTGTCTGGCATATGCATGTAGGATAGTTAAAGCATCAAGCTTGCAGAAGCTGGCAACATGGTTAATATACTCTTATCCCTCTCATCCTCTTTCTGTTTGCCTCTGGCTTTCATACCTCTGTGAAGAGGCTTATAACAAAGGTCCAGTGTACCTTGCTGATGCATAGTGGGTGGAGAGCGGTGGGAGAGTTGAAAATGGGATGGGGCAACAGGATGAATCTCCACTCATTTTTTTTTTTTTTTTGAGACGGAGTCTTGCTCTGTTGCCTGGGCTGGAGTGCAGTGGTGGATCTCAGCTCACTGCAAGCTCCGCCTCCCGGGTTTCCGCCATTCTCCTGCCTCAGCCTCCCCAGTAGCTGGGACTACAGGCGCCCGCCACCTCGCCTGGCTGGTTTTTTTGTATTTTTTAGTAGAGACGGGGTTTCACCGTGTTAGCCAGGATGGTCTCGATCTCCTGACTTCGTGATCTGCCCGTCTCGGCCTCCCAAAGTGCTGGGATTACAGGCTTGAGCCACTGCGCCGGCCGAATTTCCACTCTTGGGTGCCTCACAGCATCCCCAGTTACCTAAAGAACTTCACTTTATTGAAGAAGTCTTTGGAAGAATTTTGTGTGTAAAATCACAGCTAAGAAAGATGTAACATTAAGCTAGTGATAGCTCTGTTGTAAAAAATTACCTTAATGATGAATAATTTTAAAATCATTAAAATGCCTTTATGCATAATTTTTACTCCAAATTTGAGTATTTATTAAGCTATGTATGTGTATATGTATGTGTGTGTGTGTGTGTGTATATGGTTTAGAAAATACATATTTAGAAAATATAAAGTATATATTTTACAATCTTGGTTTGTATATTAAAAATATAAACCCTATATTATATGTTTTATATTACTAATATATTTATACATATATAAATGTATAAATATTATAAGAATTAAAATGACAATGCATTTATTATACATGGTGTTGACCATTGTTACCAACCTCCAACTTTCTAAATCACGAGTCTTTTTTAAAACCTGTTTAAAGTACCACATCCTTGGGGAACTTGGGAGTAAGCCTTGCTCCCTAACAGGTTCATCCTGCTCATGGTATTGCAGGATTACACTTGCTAATCTACCCCAGGATATGGCCAGTCTTGGCCACTGGACTGCCACAGTGTTCTACAAATAAAGGCTTTTTTCTGAATATTTCTGATAACAGTACTCCTAAACCTGAGTTTTTATCTTGAGTGTCATTATCTCTCTCTTCTCCAACTCCCCATGTCCTCACATTCTGTATGCTCAATTCCTAGAATTCTATCTTGACCTGTGTTTTGAGTTTTTGCAATGGTATCCTGCCTTGCTGCTTGGATCTTCTGAAGGGTTTCTGCCAGTACAGAATCCCAGTCTTTGTACATCATAGATTTCCTAGATGGTGATGACAAGCCTGTCTCTACTGCCAAGTATCTCCTACTGTTATTATGTGTCTTGCCACCCCAAACCTGCAATTTACTAACAGATGAGTCTATTTCTAAATCTTGGACATAATTAAACCTTACCTTGAGTAACTAGCCATGCCTAGATGATGAGTTGTAAAATAATATACTAAGCATTTCAGCTAGTTTTGCTCTCTTCTCACACACTTTATATCAAACACATTGACTTGTTTTGCAGCCAACTGGATTCAGGGAATCACTTCTCCTGTTACATTTGGAGGAGCTGTACTTCCTCCTGTCTACAATTCATCCTTCCACTTGAGCTTTGAATTCTCCCTGCTCCCTGCTTCTGAGACCTCTCACATGTGATTATTTGATAAACGTCTGCCTCCCACAGTAGGCTGTAATTTTTATGAGATCAGTGATCTTATTCCATTTTTGATTCCTATTGCACCCCTAATGTCTGGCAGACTGCCTGGCACATAGTAAGTGCTCAATAAATATCTGTTGAATAAACAAATGAAAATGCTAAGGCCCTTGAAGTATGGGACTGTATAATGTAAACTCCATCTTAGAATCTACTGTTATGTTACTCAAACTCTCAAAATATATGTAAATGATGAATGAAGACACTCTTGAAGAAATATATAATTTAATGCTGTGTTAGAATTCATAGACTTCAGAAGATTAATCTTCAATTTCAGATAAAATTATTCTGCATAGAAATTTGGACCTAAATGAAAGAGAACATATCCCTAGATAAAAGTTCAGACCAGCTCTCAATGATATGGTGTATTCCTAGGCTCATTTTGATGGTCAATATCCACATTCCTATTCTGAAATCTGTTTAGATAATTTTCTCCTATTCATATTGGCAACAAAACAGAATCGGTTTGATCAAAAGACTCAATGCAGTTTCTAACCATTGCACAAGTCAACAAAGGCTCACTCTGTGTTCATTTTTGGGTTAGTCCATATCTCCATCATTTATTATGGAATGTAACTGGTATTTCCTGCTTTCAAAAAGAAACTCAAACCCCAATTGAAATATCAAGAACTCAAAAGGATGGAGCTGTGTTTTCTCCATTCGTAAAACAAGGAATCCTTCCTCCACAAAAATCCCAAATAAGACCTGAGGGCCTAACAACAGCAGTCCCAATTCTGTTTGCTCTGTAGCAGTGCTGTCCAGTAGAAACTTAATGCCAGTTTCTTAAATATAAGCCACATGTATAATTTAAAATTTTCTAGTATCCACACTTAAAAAACGGTCAAAGAAACGTTGAAAATGATTTTAGTAATGTATTATTAAAATGTAATGCTGTTTATTTAATTTCAAAAATATTTCAGCATTCTAAACATACAAAAAAGAAAAAACAGAATGTTAGCAATCATGTTTAAGTACAGGAGGTTCTTCTTGAACCAATTTCATTGATGCAGTGGGTCTTCGCTTTGTTGACAATGAAAAGTTCTACGGTTTAAAAACAAATGGTTTAAAAACTACCACACTTAACTGAAAAAAAAAACAAAAACAGAAAATAAACACTTCTGAAGCCAACTGACCATCTTTTGTTCACAGCTAGGAATGGTAGCAGAATGCTATGTCATCAGATACAGAAACAAGACAACCTGAAGCTAAATGAATGCACAGTGCAGTCAACAGGCCCAGCCTCATAGTGCACAGCCTGAGCTACGGCCACTCCCAAAGGCATCTTCCACCACAGCCTGAACGTCAAACAAAGAACATCAAGAGTTTGTCTTGGTTGTTCTGTTCTTTTTACAAACTATAGATATATGCAATTGATAACTCAGGGTTTCCAGCCAATAACCATGTAGTTAACACTACGTTCCAAATTAAAAAAAAAAAAAAAATGCCAGAAGCACCTTTACATGCCTGATCACACTAACAACAAAGCACACAGAGTAAGGTGAGCATGAAGTTGCCTTTTCATTTTAAAAATATTTGGAAATATGTACAACTTTGATACAGTTTCAGGGTGCCCTAGACCCACTTGGCCACTTCATGTGAACAGTTTCTAGTTTGAGAGACAACAATATGATTGTAATCAAACTTTGTAATTAAAACTAATGAGGGCAACAGACACTTGTCACATAGGAGATGTGTCAATTACAGCTCTCCCCTACTTTAAGGCAGGGGTCCCCCACCCCTGGGCCATAGATAGATAACAGTCAGTGGCCTGTTAAGAACCAGGCACACAGCAGGAGGTGAGTGGCAAGTGAGCAAAGCTTCATCTGTATTTACAACCACTCCCCGTGTCTCACATTACTATCTGAGCTCCGCCTCCTGTCAGATCAGCGGCAGCATTAGATTCTCATAGGAGAGTAAACCATGTTGTGAACCATGCATACGAGGGATCTAGGTTGTCTGCTCTTTATGAGAATCTAACTAATGCCTGATGATCTGTCACTGCCTCCCATCACCCTCAGAAAGACTGTCTAGTTGCAGGAAAACAAGCTGTCGGCTCCCACTGATTCTACATTATGGTGAGTCGTATAATTATTTCATTATATATTACAATGTAATAATAATAGAAATGAAGTGCACAATAAACGTAATGTGTGTGAATCATCCCAAAGACCATCCCCCCACCCATCCGTGGAAAAAATTGTCTTCCACAAAACTGGTCCCTGGTTCCAAAAAGGTTGGAGACTGCTGCTCTAAGGTATTCACCAGGAGACAAACAGTGTTTTAAATTTTTTACTCCTCCTCTTCCTCTTCCTTTTCTTCCTCCTCATTTTCTTTGTTGTCCTCTTCCACCTTTTTCCAGACAACTTTAGTGGAACCCTTTGGGCCATCAAACTTTCCTTTAGACTTACCATAAGCAACATCCTTCTCACACTTCTTCAGCTGTGACACCTTAGTGATGTAAGGCTGCTTTTTACTGTCATTTAAGTTATTCCACATCTCACCCGGCTTTTTGACACGTCTCCAATAGAGATGTCACGGTTTGTGGATTTGATCTGGTGGCAGAATTCTGAACAGAACAGGAAGAATCCAGATGGTGGCCTTTTGGGGGCATTAGGGTTCTTCTCGCCTCCCTTAACTGGTTCATAATTCTTCATTTCCCAATCATAGTATACTTTATCTGCCTTTGCCATTTCGTCAAATTTAGACTTCTCTTTCCCAGACATTGTCTTCCACTTCTCAGAGCAATTCTTGGAAAATTCTGTAAAATGAATAGGGAACTCTAGATTTTTCTTTTTATGTTCTTCTCTGCCCATCTGCACAAAGGTAGACATCTTGCCCTTAGCTTTCTTCGGGTCAACTTTGTCCATCCTGACTGTATTGTTCCAATATATTTTATTTAGCTTAAAATATCAAAAAAGTCATTTCAACATGTAATCAATATGAAAATTATTGAGATATTTTACATTTTTTTCCTACGCTAAGTCTTTGCAATCTGATGTGTACTTTACACTTCAATTCAAACTAGCCAAAATTTGAGAGCTTAATCGCAAGGTGTGGCTAATGGTTACACATTGGGCAGCATAGTTCTAGAATATGCTTCTGTGCTATTGTTTCCCATAGAGTTGAAAGAGATGTCCACATTTATTTCTACTGCAGTCATTGGTACTATAATGAGGAAAGGCCAGCTGTTGAAATCTCTGAAAAGTTTTAACAGATTCAGTAAGCAAGATCTATCCAAGTGCTTCAGTTCTCTCCAAACCTCTGCTCACTGCAGCTGCAGTTGCTAGATTAAGCTCAGCTTTGATACAATGTGACTGGGTTCATGCTGCTGCTCTGATTGCTGCCATCATTATACAACCTTGACCAGGCTCACTGTGGCCAGACACAGGAAGAACTCTTTTCCCTTTCATGTCAAGTACAGCCAAGTGTGCTCAAGCCAAAACTGACTTGAAATCTCAGTCCCACAGCTTTTGTCAGATTCATTCACATGTATTCCTTCTGTTTTTCTTGCTCTGGGTAACTCTAACGATCAGGAAGCATCCTTCTAGACCAAGTACCTGTAAATGCTAATACCTAGAATAATATATATATGAATTTTTAAATTTATTTTTATGAGACAGGGTGTCACCGTTGCCCAGGCTAGAATGCAGTGGTGTGATTATAGTCCACTGCAGCCTCAAATTCCTGTACTCCAGCAATCCTCCCTCCCACCTCAGTCTTCTGAGTAGCAGGGACCACAGGTGCACACCACCATGTCTGGCTAATTTTTTAATTTTTTGTAGAGATGGGGTCTATGTTGCCCAGACTGTTTTTGAACTTCTGGACTCAAGCAGTCCTTCTGCCTTGGCCTCTCAAAGTGTTGGGAATACAGGTGTGAGTCACCCCACCATGCCCAGCTGAATACTTTTTTTTTTTTTTTTTGAGATGAAGTCTTGCTCTTGTCACCCAGGCTGGAGTGCAATGGCATGATCTTGGCTCACTGCAACATCTGTCTCCTGGGTTTAAGTGATTCTCCTGCCTCAGCCTCCCGAGTAGCTGGATTTACAAGTGCATGCCACCATGCCTGGCTAATTTTTGTATTTTTAGTAGAGATGGGGTTTTACCATGTTGGCCAGGCTGGTCTTGAACTCCTGACCTCAGGCAATCCATCTGCCTTGGCCTCCCAAAGTGCTGGGATTGCAGGTGTGCTCCATTGCATCTGGCCCCGAATAATATTTTTTAAATAAGGTTTTAACAGACAGGACAAATAAATTTGTGGAGAATTAATAAACCAAGCTTTAGTGTCATGAGAGTAGCATAAGTTTTCTTAAATTTTCATATGTAGTAAACCACAAAGATTATACTGTGGATTCTGATAATTTCCAGCTCATCTTTAATAAGGAGTGACTGATAGTAGATCTAACCTAAGATGAGGTTGTTGATTTTTCAAATTGTGTTGCTTGGACCTAATGCATCTGCCGAGTCTGCTGCTGGGAGCCCTTGGGCAGAGGAAAGAGGCAGGTGTGGATAAAGGGTGGCAGGCAGCAGGGCATTGGCTTCTCAGACTCCTCTTTTCAAACCCCCATCATTGTCTTCCATTGTTTTTCTTTCAATGCTTCTGGGCAAGATCTGGTATGAATAAATGGTTTCTGTGCCCAATTTTTAAAAGCTCACCTACCTAAGGGAATTGTCTCTGTTTTGATTCAGTCTGCATATTTTTTGTGCTCCCCGTATTACATTTGTATCCTGCCATTTGTGCTGAGATGTCCACTTTTTCCTTAGCGGCTTTACTACTAAGAACTGTCTTTGCTTGTGCAACTGTTCAAAGAAAAATCTTTCAGTACCACATATTTTAAGCTCATTTTTATTGTGTGTGTGTGTGTTTTCTTTGGCTTTCTGTTTGTTTAAGTAATATTCTTACTGTGGGGGAAGAAACTAAATAGAAAAAAGGACATAAAAGTCATCCATAATCGCATCACACAGAGATAAAAATGTTAACATTTTGATAAATTCCTCCTGAATTTTAGTTCATGTATATTTTAAACTAAATTTGAACCATCTTTTATGTGGTTATCATTATTGTGATCTTGTGTCTATTTCGTTAAAGCATAATCATTATTAACTTTAAAATTCCTTTTTAAAAAAAATTTTAAATTGTATTTTAAATTCTGGGGTACATGTGCAGAACGTGAAGGTTTGTTGCATAGGTATACATGTGCCATGGTGGTTTGCTGCACCCATCAGCCCGTCATCTACATTAGGTATTTCTCCTAATGGTATCCCTCCCCTACCCCACCCCCAACCCCTGACAGGCCCCAGTGTGTGATGTTCCCCTCCTTGTGTCCATGTGTTCTCATTGTTCTACTCCCACTTATGAGTGAGAACCTGTAGTGTTTGGTTTTCTGTTCTTGTGTTAATTTTCTGAGAATGATGGTTTCCAGCTTCATCCATGTCCCTGCAAAGGGCATGAACTCATCCTTTATATGGCTGCATAGTATTCCATGGTGCATATGGGTCACATTTTGTTTATCCAGTCTAACACTGATGGGCATTTGGGTTGGTTCCAAGTCTTTGCTATTGTGAATAGTGCCACAATAAGCATACACGTGTGTGTGTGTCTTTATAGTAAAATGATTTATCATCCTTTGGGTATATACCCAGTAATGGGATCACTGGGTCAAATGGTATTTCTAGTTTTAGATCCTTGAGGAATCACCACACTGTCTTCCACAATGGTTGAATTAATTTACACTCCCACCAACAGTGTAAAAGCGTTCCTATTTCTCCACATCCTCTCCAGCATCCGTTGTTTCCTGACTTTTTAATGGTCACCATTCTAACTGGTGTGAGATGATATCTCACTGTGGTTTTGATTTGCATTTCTCTAATGACCAGTGATGTTGAGCCTTTTTTCATATATTTGTTTGCTGCATAAATGTCTTATTTTGAGAAGTATCTGTTCACATTCCTTGCCCACCTTTTGATGGGTTTGTTTGCCGAGACCAGCTCGGTAGCGGAGACCCTAACCCAGCAGCGCTAGAGGAATTAAAGACACACGCACAGAAATACAGAGGTGTGAAGTGGGAAATCAGGGGTCTCGCGGCTTTCAGAGCTGAGAGACCCGAACAGAGATTTTACCCACATATTTATTAACAGCAAGTCAGTCATTAGCATTGTTTCTGTAGATATTAAATTAACTAAAAGTATCCCTTATGGGAAACAAAGGGATGGGCCGAATTAAAGGAATAGGTTGGGCTAGTTAACTGAAGCAGGAGCATGTCCTTAAGGCACAGATCACTCATGCTATTGTTTGTGGCTTAAGAAGGCCTTTAAGCGGTTTTCCTCCCTGGGTAGGCCAGGTGTTCCTTGCCCTCATTCTCATAAACCCACAACCTTCCAGCATGGGCATTATGGCCATCATGAACATATCACAGTGCTGCAGAGATTTTATTTATGGCCAGTTTTGGGGCTAGTTTATAGCCAGATTTTGGGGGGATTGTTCCCAACAGTTGTTTGTTTTTTTCTTGTAAATTTGTTTAAGTTCTTTGTAGATTTTGGATATTAGCCCTTTGTCAGATGGATAGATTGCAAAAATTTTCTCCCATTCTGTGGGTTGCCTGTTCACTCTGATGATAGTTTCTTTTGCTGTGCAGAATGTCTTTAGTTTAATTAGATCCCATTTGTCAGTTTTGGATTCTGTTGCCATTGGTTTTGGTGTTTCAGTAATGAGGTCTTTGCCCATGCCTACGTCCTGAATGGTATTGCCTAAGTTTTCTTCTAGGATTTTTATGGTTTTTGGTCTACATTTAAGTCTTTAATCTATCTTGAGTTAATATTTGTATAAGATGTAAGAAAAGGATCCAGTTTCAGCTTTCTGCATATGGCTAGCCAGTTTTCCCAATACCATTTGTTAAGTAGGGAATCATTTCCCCATTGCTTGTTTTTGTCAGGTTTTCCAAAGATCAGATGGTTGTAGATGTGTGGTGTTATTTCTGAGGCCTCTGTTCTGTTCCATTGATCTATATATCTGTTTGGTACTAGTACCATGCTGTTTTGGTTACTGTAGCATTGTAGTATAGTTTGAAGTCAGATAGCATGATGCCTGCAGCTTTGTTTTTTGCTTCAGATTGTCTTGACTATTCAGGCTCTTTTTTGGTTCCATATAAAATTTAAAGTAGTTTTTTCCAATTCTGTGAAGAATGTCAATGTTAGCTTGATGGGCATAGCATTGAATCTATAAATTACTTTGGGTAGTATGGTCATTTTCACGATACTGATTCTTCCTATCCATGAACATGGAATGGTTTTCCATTTGTTTGTGTCCTCTCTTTTTTCCTTGAGCAGTGGTTTGTAGTTCTCCTTGAATAGGTCCTTCATATCCCTTGTAAATTGTATTCCTAGGTATTTTATTCTCTTTGTACCAGTTGTAAATAGGAGTTCACTCATGATTTGGCTCTCTGTTTGTCTATTATTGGTGTATCGGAATGCTTGTGATTTTTTGCACATTGATTTTGTATCCTGAGACTTTGCTGAAGCTGCCTATCTGTTTGAGGAGATTTTGGGCTGAGACATTGGGGTTTTCTAAATATACAATCATGTCATCTGCACACAGAGACAATTTGACTTCCTCTTTTCCTAACTGAATACTCTTTATTTCTTTCTCTTTATAGTATATAGTATACAGTTTATAGTATTCTCTGGTGGTAGTTTGTATTTCTGTGGGATTAGTGGCGATATCCCCTTTATCATTTTTTATTGCATCTCTTTGATTATTCTCTGTGTTTTCGTTATTGGTCTGGCTAGTGGTCTCTCTATTTTGTTGATCTTTTCAAAAAACTAGCTCCTGGAATCATTGATTTTTTGAAGGGTCTTTCATGTCTCTATCTCCTTCAGTTCTGCTCTGATCTTACTTATTTCTTGTCTTCTGCTAGCTTTTGAATTTGTTTGCTCTTTCTTCTCTAGTTCTTTTTATTGTGATATTAGGGTATTGATTTTAGATCTTTCCTGCTTTCTCTTGTGGGCATTGAGTGCTATAAATTTCCTTCTACACACTGCTTTAAATGTGTCCCAGAGATTCTGGTGCATTTTGTCTTTGTTCTCATTGGTTTCAAAGAACATCTTTATTTCTACCTTCATTTCATTATTTAGGTTACCTAGTAGTCATTCAGGAGCAGCTTGTTTAGTTTCCATGTAGTTGTGAGGTTTTGAGTGAGTTTTTAAATCCTGAGATCTAGTTTGATTGCACTGTGGTCTGAGAGACTGTTTGTTATGATTTCCATATTTTTGCATTTTCTGAGGAGTGTTTTATTTTCAATTATGTTGTCAATTTTAGAATAAGTATGACATGGTGCTGAGAAGAATGTATATTCTGTTGATTTGGGGTGGAGAGTTCTGTAGATGTCTTTCAGGTTGGTTTGGTCCAGAGCTGAGTTCAAGTCCTGGATATCCTTGTTAATTTTCTGTCTCACTGATCTGTCTAATACTGACAGTAGGATGTTAAAGTCTCCTACTATTATTGTGTGGGAGTCTAAGTCTCTTTGTAGGTCTCTAAGAACTTGCTTTAGAAATCTGGGTGCTCCAGTATTGGGTGCATATATATTTAGGATAGCTCTTATTGTTGCATGGATCCCTTTACCATTATGTAATGACCTTCTTTGTCTCTTTTTAGCTTTGTTGGTTTAAAGTCTGTTTTATCAGAGACTAGAACTGCAATCCCTGCTTTTTTTGCTTTCCATTTGCTTGGTAAATATTTCTCCGTCCCTTTATTTTGAGCCGATGTGTGTCTTTGCATGTCAGATGGGTCTCCTGAATACAGCACACCAGTGGGTCTTGACTCTTTATCCAATTTGCCAGTCTGTGTCTTTTAATTGGGGCATTTAGCCCATTTACATTTAAGGTTCATATTATTATGTGTGAATTTTGTTCTGCCATTAAGATGCTAGCTGGTTATTCTGCCCATTAATTGTTGCAGTTTCTTCAGAGTGTTGATGGTCTTTGCAATTTGGTATGTTTTTGAAGTGCCTGGTACTGATTGTTCCTTTCCATGTTTAGTGCTTCCTTCAGGACCTCATGTAGGGCAGGCCTGTTGGTGACAAAATTTCTCAGCATTTCCTTTTCTCTAAAGGATTTTCTTTTTCCTTCACTTATGAAGCTTAGTTTGGCTGGAAATTCTGGTTTGAAAATTCTCTTTCTTTATTTTCTTTCTTGAGATGGAGTCTCACTCTGTCGCCCAGGCTGGAGTGCAGTGGCATGATCTCGGCTAACCGCAACCTCTGCCTCCCGGGTTCAAGTGATTCTCCTGCCTCAGCTTCCTGAGTAGCTGGGATTACAGGTGTGTGCCACCATGCCTGGCTAATTTTTGTATTTTTAGTAAAGACAGGGTTTCACCATGTTGGTTAGGCTGGTCTCCAACTCCTGACCTCATGAACCACCCACCTCAGCCTCCCAAAGTGCTGGGATTATAGGCGTGAGCCACCGCACCCAGTCTGAAAATTTTTTTCTTTAAGAAAGTTGAGGCCGGGCACGGTGGCTCACACCTGTAATCCCAGCACTTTCGGAGGCCGAGGCAGGTGGATCACAAGGTCAGGAGATCGAGACTATCCTGGCTAACATGGTGAAACCTTGTCTCTACTAAAAATGGAAAAAAAAAAAAAATTAGCCAGGCATTGTGGCAGGCGCCTATAGTCCCTGCTACTCGGGAGGCTGAGGCAGGAGAATGGTGTGAACCCCGAGGTGGAGCTTGCAGTGAGCCGAGATCACACCACTGCACTCCAGCCTGAGCTACAGAGTGAAATGCTGTCTCAAAAAAAAAAAAAAGAATGTTTAATATTAGCCCCCTTTCTCTTCTGGCTTGTAGGGTTTCTGCTGAGAGATCTGCTGTTAGTCTGATGGGCTTCCCTTTGTGGGTAACTTGACCTTTCTCTCTGGCTGCCCTTAACATTTTTTTCTTCATTTCAACCTTGGTGAATCTGACGATTATGTGTCTTGGGGTTGCTCTTCTTGAGGAGTATCGTTGTTGTGTTCTCTGTATTTTCTGAATTTCAATGTTGGCTTGCCTTGTTAGGTTGGGGAAGTTCTCCTGGATGATATCCTGAAGAGTATTTTCCATCTTGGTTCCATTCTCCCTATCACTTTCAGGTACACCAATCAAACATGGATTTTGTCTTTTCACGTAGTCCTGTATTTCTCAGAGTCTTTGTTTCTTTTCACTCTTTTTTCTATAACCTTGTCTTCTCACTGTATTTCTTTGAGTTGATCTTCAGTCTCTGATATCCTTTCTTCTGCCTAATCGATTTAGCTGTTGATACTTGTGTATGCTTCACGAAGTTCTCGTGCTGTGTTTTTCATCTCCATCAGGTCATTTATGTTCTTCTCTAAACTGGTTATTCTAGTTAGCAATTCATCTAATCTTTTTTCAAGATTCTTTATATTTCATTTTCTGGGATCTCTTTCTCTCTCTTTCTATACACACACTCTCTCTGTATACACTGTCTCTGTATACACACACACACACAGACGCTTTCCTGTGTGCTATAACACAGTTCCTTTGAGTACTATAACAAAGTAGCATAGACTGGGTGGCTTATAAGCAACAGAAATTTATTTCTCACAGTCTAGAGGCTGAATGTCTAATATCAGGGTGCCAACATAGTTGGGTTCTGGTGAGGGCCCTCTTCACAGTTACTGACTGTATTATTTCATTCTCACACTGCTATAAAGAACTACCCAAGACTGGGTAATTTATGAAGATGTTTAATTAACTCACAGTTTTGTGGGCTCTACGTGAAGCATGGCTGGGGAGGCCTCAGAAAGCTTAAAATCATGGCAGAAGGCAAAGGGGAAGCAAGCATGAGTTACTATGGTGGGGCAGGATAGAGAGAGCAAAGGGAGACTTGCCATGCACTTTTTTTTTTTTTTTTTTTTGACAGAGTCTCGCTCTGTCACCCAGGCTGGAGTGCTGTGGCCGGATCTCAGCTCACTGCAAGCTCCGCCTCCCAGGTTCACGCCATTCTCCTGCCTCAGCCTCCCGGGTAGCTGGGACTACAGGCGCCGCCACCTCGCCCGGCTAGTTTTTTTTTGTATTTTTTAGTAGAGACGGGGTTTCACCGTGTTAGCCAGGATGGTCTCGATCTCCTGACCTCGTGATCCGCCCATCTCGGCCTTCCAAAGTGCTGGGATTACAGGCTTGAGCCACCGCGCCCGGCCTGCCATGCACTTTTAAACCATTAAATCTCGTAAGAACTCAGTATCATGAGAACAGCAAGGAGGAAATCTGCCCCATGATCCAATCACCTCCCACCAGGTCCCTCCTCCAACACTGGGAATTACAATTCAACATGAGATTTGGGTGGGGAGGCAAACCATATCACACTCTCTTTACTTATGCAAATTTCTGCAGCCAGCTCCCCAGAAAATGGATTTTTCCTTTATATCACATGGTCAAGCTGCAAATTTTCCAAACTTTTGTGCTCTGCTTCCCTTTTAAATATAAGTTCCAGTTTCAGACAATCTTTTTGTTCATGCATATGGGCATATGCTGTTAGAAGCAGCCAGAGCACATTTTTTTTTATTTTTAATTTGTTTGTTTATTTTCAAAAATCAAATACAGTCATGTTCCTTAATTCCATACAGCAACAGCAGAATGGCATAAGTCAATTGTGCAACAGAGAGAGCCAGGAATTTTCTTGCACTACAGTGTAAGCAAGAATGGGGAAAATTCCCATCCATAGTTTTAAATATAGTGCTACAGATCACATCTTGAATGCTTTGCTGCTTAGAAATTTCTTTCACTAAATAACCTAAATCATCTCTCTCAAATTCAAAGTTCCACAGGTCTCTAGAGAAATGGCACAATGTCACCAGTTTCTTTGCTAAAGCATAGCAAAAGTGACCTTTACTCCTGTTAGTTCCCAACAAGTTCCTCATCTCCATCTGAGACCACCTCAACCTGGACTTCGTTGTCCATATCACTATCAGCATTTTGGTCAAAACTATTCAACAAGTCTCTAGGAAGTTCCAAACCTTTCCTCCTCTTCCTGTCTTCTTCTGAGCATTCCAAACTGTTCCAACCTCTGTCTGTTATCCAGTTCTGAAGGTGTTTCCACATTTTCAGGTATCTTTATAGCAATATCCCACTTCTCTGATACCAATTTTCTGTATTAGTCCATTTTTACACTGTTATAAAGAACTACCTAAGACTGGGTAATTTATGAAGAGGTTTAATTGATCACAGTTTTGCAGGCTGCATGGGAAGCATGGCTGGGAAGACCTCAGGAAACTTACAATCACGGTAGAAGGTGAAGGGGAAGTGTCTTCACGTTGCCAGGAGAGACAGAGAGAGAGAAGAGGGAAGTGCCATATACTTTTAAACCATCAGATCTCATGAGAACTCACTCACTATCATGGGAACAGCAAGGGGGAAATTTGCCCCCATGATCCCATCACCTCCCACCAGGTCCCTCCCCCAGTATTAGGAATTGCAATTCAACATAAGATTTGTGTGGGGACAAAGATCCAAACCATATCACAGACTGTCAACTTCTCATTGTATCTTTACATGGTAGAAAGACAGTGAGAGAGCTCTCTGAGATCCATTCTGTGTTACTAACCCCACTCATGAGGGCTCCACCCTCATGACCTACTCACCTTCCAAGAGTCTCACTTCCTAATACTGTCACATTGGGAGTTAGGATTCCAACATATGAATTTTGACATTTGTTATATAGCAATTCTTATGGGAATTTTTCCTCGCAAATATCAACAATTTCAATTTTATTTATGAGGACATTTAATGTTTCAAGGATAAAACATAAATCTTGACCTATCATATTCATTGTAAATGAAAATGACCCAGATTCTCTTTAATTTTTAATTTTATTGTTTTTTTGAAGGGGTTGACACATAGGTTTGGTCATAAGCACTCTATTTATTCTGTCACTTCAGGCAGCTTCATCCACACGTGGCTTCTATTACACTGAATTCACACAAACTTACATATCTAGTCCAGAGCCTGAGATAGAGAGGGACTATCTTAAAGATATATGTTGAAGACTTTTATCTAAAAGAGTAGAAAGTAAATTGATAAAAATAAAGCCCATAAGGTTTTATAAGAAATTGTATCAGCTTGAACTATAAGACACAAAGGCAGTACAAAATTCAGAGAGGCCTTTGGAACTCCTGAATTACTATAGGAAAAGGAAGTTAGTAAAGATGACTTAACTGTGAACATGAAACACTTTTTATGAAAATATCACTCAGAGAGATGAGCCAAAAGTCCAGAATATAGTCAAGAGTCATAGAGAAGTATTCCTAGGTAATAGGATTGAGCCTTGGTCAAGGGAATGGAAACATGTCTCTACATATATTTCAGAATTGCTATGGACCATGACTGTTTTGCACCTCTTTTGAATGGAAATGTCTATTGCAGGTATCCTATACTTACCTTATGACTGTATGTTGGGTGTGGTGGGGATGTGATGGTTAATTTTATGTGTGAATTTGACTGGGCTGTGGGCTTTCCAGATATTTGATCAAGCATTATTATGAGTGTTTCTCTGAGGATGTTATTTGATAAATATAACATTTAAATTGATTGACTGAGTAAAGAAGGCTGCCCTCCTGCATGTGGGTGGGCTTTACCAAGTCAGTTGAAGGCTGAATAGAGCAATAAGCTGACTATTCCCAGAATAAGAGGAAATTCCTTCTGCCTGAATGTCCTTGAGTTGGGACATCTTTTATGTTTGTTTGTTTGTATGCCTTTAGACTTGAATTAAAATATTGGCTCTTCCTAAGTCTGAAGCCTGCTGGCCTTTTATCTGCATATAGACCTGATTTAGAGGACTTACACTTTCAGTCAAGCCTGATGCTACAATGAGAAAAGACTTGTCTGGGGTCCTGGCAGAGGCTGAATGTATTTTGTTTTTATTATTTTTGTGATTTCAATAGTTTTTGGGGAACAGTGGTGTTTGGTTACATGGATAAGTTCTTTAGGTGTGATTTCTGAGATTTTGGTGCACCCATTACCCAAGCAGTGTACACTTCACCCAATGGGTAGTCTTTTATACCTCATGCCCTCCCACCCTTCTCCCCAAGTCCCCAGAGTCCATTATGTCATTCTTATGCCTTTGCATGCTCATAGCTTAGATCCCACTTATAAGTGAGAACATATGATGTTGGATGTTTGGATTTCCATTTCTGAGTTACTTCACTTAGAATAATGGTCTCTAATTCCATCCAGGTTGCTGTGAATGTCATTGTTTCATTCCTTGTTATTGTTGCGTAGTATTCTAGAATATATATATATCACACTTTATCCACTCCGTTGATTGATGGCCATTTAGGCTGGTTCCATATTTTTGAAATTGTGAATTGTGCTGCTATAAACATGCATGTGCAAGTGTCTTTTTCATATAATGATTTCTTTTCCTTTGGGTAGATACCCAGTAGTGGTATTGCTAGAGTCATTAATACCTCTTAACCCTACCTGTGGCTTGGTTTCTTCTTGACCACCTTTCTAGGCCCTGCCAAAAAACCCTTAGCTTCATTTTGCCTTTCATAAGTTACATACCCTTTTATTTGGACTTAGTTCTTGTTCTCATGAACTTCAGAGCCCACTTGTGCCAGCTGTTTGGGATCCAAATTCTCTTTAGTCCATGATTGCAAGCAAGAACCAGCCCCAGTGGCTTTCATATCAGACACATGGTTTTAGAACTTCAGACTCAGTTACTGCCTAGAAGGAAAGTTTGAGTAACACACAGGAAATCTACTAATGTTCTGTTCGGTCACATATATAGACTGGTCAAGTTATAACGTGACTATTTAATACTTTAGGTTTTCATATTGTTGTTGAAAAAATTTCAGTAACATATTGTGTAGAAAATCTTTCATGTTGAGATATTTGCATCTATAGACATAAAGTGCTTTATGGTAATAGTTCATCTTTTGTTTTGTTTTGCAGAGACAAGGTCTTGTTAGGTTTGCCAGGCTGTTCTCAAACTCCTGGCCTCAAGAGGTCTTCCTTGCTTGGCCTCCCAAAGGGTTGGGATAACAGGCGTCAGCCACCGTATCTGGCCTTTCATATTCTGTTGTTTTCCCTCTTTCTATTTCTTAATTTTGAATTTTCTCCATCGTTTTTAAATTATATTTATAAAAGTTTGTAGTTTTTCCTTAAAGGTTTATATCTTGAGTTTATTAATTCTACTATCTTTAGATTTTCAAATGCTGGCTTTCTGCTTTAGTACCTACAGTTGTCCTTCTTCGAGTTTGTTTTGTTGAATTTTTCTCCCGAGTGTTTGAGTTGAATACATGGTTGGTGCCTTTACATTCTTTCAATGTCTTTTGAATATTAAAAATATTATATATATAATATAAGCTGCTTATTTTTTAGTTGACAAAATTATACATATTTATAGTGTAAATGATGTTTTAAAATATGTATACATTGTGAAATGGTTATATAAAGCTTATTAACATACATTACCTCACATATTTATTTGTGATCAGAACACTTAAAATCCACTTTCTTAGCAACTTTCAAGTATACAATACATTGTTATCAACTATAATCACCATGTTGTACATTAGACCTCTTAAACTTACTCCTCTTGTGGTGTAATTGAAATTGTGTATCTTTTGGCCATCATCTCCTCAATCTCTTTGCTTTCCCCACCACCAGCCCTGATAGCCACCACCCTTCTCTCTCCTAGCATGAGTTAGACTTTTTTAGATTCCGCATGTAAGCAACATCATATAGTGTTAGTATTTCCGGGCCTGGCTTATTTCATTTAATATAATGTCTTCCAGGTTTATCCATGTTGTTGGGAATCTATGGAATGGGAGAAAGTGTTTGCAAACCATACATCTGATAAAAAGAGTTAATATCTAAAATATATGGGAAATCACATTGTTCAATAGCAAGAGAACAAATAACCCAGTTGAAAATGGGCAAAGGATTTGAATAGACATTTCCCAAAAGAAGACAAATATGTCCAACAGGTATATGAAAAAAATGCTCATATCAGAGAGATATAAAATAAAACCACAATGAGATATTACTTTACACGTGTTAGAATAGCTGTTTTGAAAAAGGTAACACATAGGTGAGAATGTGAAGAAAAGGGAACTCTAGTACACTATTGGTGATCATGCAAATGAGTACAGCCATTGTGGAAGACAGGATGGAGGTTCCTCAAAAAATTAAAAATGTAACTATCATATGATCCAGCAACCCCACACTGGGTATGTATTCAAAAGAAATGAAATCAGTATGTCAAAGAATATCTGCACTGTCAATGTTCATTGCTACATTATTCATAGTAGCTAAAATGTGGAATAAACCTAAGCGTCGATCCCTGGATGAATGGATAAAGAAAATGGATACATACAAAATACTATTCAGCCTTAAAAATAAAAAAGGTTACATATTTAAAACAGAATTCTTGTTTAAATTCTGCTTTGGTCACATCCCATGTTTTTTGACATGTAAGATTTCATTGTTTGAATTTTAAAACTGACCTGCATTAGCATCTTGATTTTTATTTTAATCTTTCTTTTTTGCCAGAGAGTATTTTAAAACTTAAGTGTTTTTGTATTTTTGGTAGTTTGTCATTCAACTTTGTGTGTGTGGGTTAATTTTATTGTAGCCAGCTACTTTGGTCTATTCATTCTCAACTTTTGGGAATATATAGTTTTTCTTATGTCCTAGTATATGATTAACTATTGTACAAACCTTAGTATAGATATCATATCCTAATTCAACTGCATGATTTTATTCCCACTCTCTTTAAATTTAAAATACAAATAAGTGTTAAATTTTTGTATTTTCTACAAATAAGTATTAAATTTAATTTGCATAAAATACAATTAAATATTAAATTTTGCTTATTTGAGATCAAAGGCTGAGAAAAGAGTGTGAAAGTCTTCCATTACAGTTGTGTTTTTCCCTACTTACCTGTATTTCTAAGTTTTGGCTTTTTATAATTTGATCCTACATCCCCATGTTTGTCATGACTCTGATAATGTTATTGTGAATTGTATATTATTTAATATATGAAAACATTCTTGATTAATAAATGCTTTTCCCTTTTCAAAATCATCTTTTTAAAAATTCAACTTTTAAGTTTAGGGGCACATGTGCAGGTTTGTTACATAGGTAAACCTGTGTCATGGGGGTTGTTATATAGATTATCTCATCAGCCAGGTGTTAAGCCAAGTACTCATTAGTTATCTTTCCTGATCCTCTCCCTCATCCCAACCTCAACCCTCTGGTGGATCCCAGTGTCTGCTGTTCCTCTGTCATCATTTAGCTCCCACTTATAAGTGAGAACATATAGTATTTGGTTTTCTGTTCCTGCTAAAGATATTGACCTCCAGCTCCATTTATGTCCCTCCAAAGGACATGATCTCACTCTTTTTTATGTCTGCATAGTATTCCATGGTGTATATGTACCAAATTTTTCTTTATCCAGTCTGCCACTGATGGACATTAGATTGATTCCATATCTTCGCTATTGTGAATAGTGCTGCAATGAACATATATGTGCATGTGTCTGATATAATAGAATGATTTATATTTCCTTGGGTATATACTCAATAATGGGATTGCTGGGTTCAATAGTAGTTCTGTTTTTAAGTCTTTAAGGAATCACTACATTGCTTTCCACAATGGGTCAAAATCATCTTTTCCTTTTAGAATAGCTTTAGATTTTTAAAAAAGTTATTAAGATAATATCTTTCCCCACAATTTTTCCTATTACTAATATCTTACATTACCATGATACATTTGTCACAGTAAGAAAATATTGGTACATTACTACTAACTAAACCTCAGACTTTATTCAGATTTCACAAGTTATTATTATTATTTTTTAAACTGGTATCTTTTCTCTATTCCAGAATCCCATTTAGTAGTACCACATTACATGTACTTGTTGTACTTGTTGTGTCTCCTTAATCTCTTCTGGTCTGTGACAGTTTCTTAATCTTTTCTGTGTGTGTGTGTGTGTGTGTGTGTGTGTGTGTGTGTGATCTTGAAAGTTTTAAGGAACAGTGATCAGTTATATAGTAGAGAGGAAGATTTATCTGACGTTCTTCTCATGGTTAGACTGGAGACATGACTTATTACTGGTGATGTTATCCTTCATACCTGGGTAAGATAGTGTTGGATAGTTTTCTCCACTGTAAAGTTTCTTCTCCTTCCTGTCTCCCCTCTTTTTCTCTTTCTTCATGTTTGATTCTTTGGAAGCAAATCATTAAGAACAGTCCATATTTAAAGATTTAGGGTGGGAATGATTAAGTTTCACGTCCTGGAAGGGAGACATCTTTCACATTTAATTGTATTTTGAGATTTCCTTCATTTGCACTTGACTTGTGAATTTTTATCTGCCTTTAAAAAAAATTGTTAATCTGTATCATTTTTTCATATGTTACTTTTACAGTTGAATTCAATTTTACAAGCCAGTGTGTATCTCTTTGTCTTTTATCAGAGGAATTCCTCAAGATTTTATCTTTATGGATTGATTTCTAAGGGTTACTACTTGCTTCTAACATGTTAATCAGCAATGTAGGCTCTGGCATAGTTTACCAACCCTAACAGTGGCAGGGAGTTGTTCTGTGTAATGGTGGAGTACTCAGCTGTCTTCTCCATGGTGGGTGAGTTCTCCGGATGGGATCAGCTTTCTTCACATATCATGGAAGTGAAAGGGGACAACTGAAACCTATTTTGAAAGGGTGAGTAATTTCTAAGCAAGCAATGTAACCTAAAAAGAAATCTCTTATTTTGTAATACCATAATCTTTCTGGTTCAGATTTTAATAGCTACCATTTGTACATTTGGCATTATCCTGGATGCTTTATGTGTAATGTTTTATTTCATCTTCCCAGCATTCCTAAGGGTGAGCCTTGTTCTTCCCATTTAAGATGACAAACTCCTCCTAGGAAGTGGTGGAAGTTTGAAAACAAGCCCATCTTACTTCTACACCTTCTTTTCTACTGCACCAATACCCTAGTAGGCAGAAAAATCCCTGACAGCACATTCCTTCTGCTTCCTATCCTTTCCTGGAAGCTTCCAAAATGTTACTATTTATCTGATTCAGGCTCAGAATCAAATAGGCAATTTTACTGTCCTGCTCCCATTAAGTAGTGCAAAAATCAGTAAGTGGTGGTCTAATGCAGACACACAACAAAGAAAACAGTAAAAGTCACAATGTGAAATTGTAAGGAGAAAAGAAAGCCGACTTTAAATAAATTCAATTCAACAAACACTAAATTAGTCCCCCGCTATATGAATTAGACACAGTATTTCTACATTAGGAACTCTCAGATTTTTATTGAAGGAAACCAAAATATTCCTCTCCAAAATAGTGAGGATTGTTAGATTACTAAACACTGAAAACACAGGGGAACACTCTGTCTCAGGCTCTGCTTGCCTGATGGCAGGTCATTAATCCTTCCTTGAGACAGAGCTTGCTTATCAGCCCAGAGAAGTCACCAGGAGGCAACAGAAAAAATTGCAGACACATTTTACTGTCTTCCTACGTTTTCCTACCTTTTGGAAGACTGAAACTGCTCTCTCCTTTGTCTTTCTACTATATCAGATTGATGGTTCTTTGTTGAAATACTATTTAAGCAAGTCCCCTAAGCCACTGCCTTGAGAGAGGAATACTTTTGAACTGAGGCCTCTCCTGCATGATAGGTACAACATACATTAATAAACTTCCGCTTGTCTCTTTTGTTAATCCGTTGTTTGTTTTCAGGAAACTATCTCAACGAAGAGCCTAAAAAGGAAAGAAAAGAAATTATGTTTTCTCCCCTACATAATAAATAAGCAAGAGTTGCTTTTTGTAAGCATGGGAGTATCCAGAACATGAGACTGTATCATGGCAATGAGGATCACAGTCACAGGGCTTGTCTCCATTGACATTTAAGCACCATGCTCTGAGCCCTGAGTCAGTGACGCAGTTGGAAAGAATGACCTCAAGTAACATGTTGTGTTTTAGCCAAGAAATTGCAAATTTTAAAAGATGTAACAAGTTTTCTAGACCTTTCAACTTCTCCCTAGTATACAAAGGAGAGAGTATAAAAAGTATAGAAGACTTTTTTTATTTCAAAATTTTTATATTTACCTAAATTTGTGTCAAGTAGACACTTCACAGACTTTTTCAGAAAGTTACTAAACATTAGCTCGGCATAGCAAAATATTTCTAATATTATTGTATTAATATTACTCACATAAATTGATTATAAATTTTTTTCTCCCACTGTGAGTAGTGTCATTTTTTAAAAACCGAATGTATTTCAAGGAAACAGAACATATTTGTGATAGATAGTTCAGTTGGTATTTGTAATGCCCAAGTTGACTTGGAAGAATTGAAACCTACCATACTATTATTCCAAATTTTGATCATAAGTGCCCAAAGTGTATGTTTGAATCTTAACTTACAAAGTGCATTTGAAACTAAAATGTTACAGATTTTTTTAAGCTCAAGACTATCTGTACAATCTTCTATCTGATTTGAAATATTTTATTTCAGATTTCAGTGGGGTTATCTTCAAATCTGGTATTTGTTGAAATGGTGTTTGTTCAAAAGTTGGACATTGTGTTACACATTATCTAATTTGGTGACATTAGTAGTTGTATCAAGTTTCCTGTGTGCAGTCTCTGTCCCTCTGCAAAACTTGTAAAGGGAATCCTAGCCCACACTGGTAGTTTAAGATTTTTAAAATCTTACTGTATTAAAGTTTAAAAATAAATAAGTTCTATTAAAGAAGGTAAGTAGAAAAGTACTGTATTTAGCTTCAGGGACATGGTATGAAGCCTTGCCTTATGATTTAACTACATTTCAAATTGCAAGAAGTCAATAAAGATAAAACTTTATGAGACTATAGTTATTTCTTGTGCAACACTTGCTAGTAAAAATTCTTCTCTGCCTTCATTTATCTTTATTTTTAGTTTGAAAGCTAAAGCCAAGTCAGGAAGAGGAAGACAAGATGAGAAACCCCAAATCAAGGTAAACATTGCTTTAGCAAAGGATAGAATTGTGAAATAAACCAGAAGGAACATTATCATGCCTGTCATCTAGGTATCTCCCCACATCTCCTCCCTTGCAAAAAAACTTGCTTTACTTCTCTTGATATTCTTTCTATAAAACAGATACTGTTTTGTTTTTTTTTTTTTTTTTTTTTTTTTTTTTGAGATGGAGTTTTGCTCTTGTTGCCCAGGCTAGAGTGCAATGACGTGATCTCAGCTCACCGCAACCTCTGCCTCCCAGGTTCAAGCGATTCTCTTGCCTCCACCTCCCTAGTAGCTGGGATTACAGACACCCGCCACCACGCCCGGCTAATTTTTTGTACTTTTAGTAGAGACGGAGTTTCTCCATGTTGGTCAGGCTGGTCTCGAACTCCCAACCTCAGGTGATCCACCCGCCTGAGCTTCCCAAAGTGCTGGGATTATAGGCATGAGCCACCACACCCGGCTTAAAATAGATACTGTTAGAGAAAACATTTCTGCATTCTCATCTTGTAGAAAAATATGTTTCATACGAAATGTGTTTCTTTTTCTCATTTCCAGCTGATAGAAATATGAAATATATTTAAGCCTTGCCTAGATGTTGAACAGATTTCTTAATTAATACTATAAAGGCTAAAACAAAAAATAAAACTTTAAAAAGGGCTTAAATTTGATAATCATCTGCACATTTTGGGCTACACCTGAGTTTCAAACTCATGTGAAAGTACTGTGAACGTTTCAGAAGATTCTCTATTTCTTCTTATTTTCAGGTACATATACCTAAGTAGAAGGTATTGCAAGGGCTGTTTTTAAAAGATGGCATTTTGGCATCTTTGCTTCCATCAGTAGTTGGTCAAAGAGCTTCTTTAAAAATTTTGTTAACCTTGCATTTCATGAAAGTGGCTAAAAAGAAGAGTTAAAACAGCATTTAAAATATTTTTTATTCTAGTCAATTCTGGGGAAAAAAAAGTTGATGGCCTGAAAGGCAAAGATAATTACCACATGATACTAAATATAAAGCACTAAATTTCTTCAATTAAACTGGAACTTTTGATTACTTTAATGAGGGAATCAGTCAATGGATTAGTTAACACAAATAATTGACCTATTATCTATTACAGGGACAAAAATGCTGGAATTGAATAAAGAGTAGTTGTCATTGGAATACTTATAGTAGTAATAAACTTAAAGTTTTAATGTGCAAATTATTAGGATTATAAAATATTCCATTATTTTGTATTAACTGAAGATAATAAAATATGGAAAAATCACTTTTAATTTAGTAAAATTGCTAGTCAAAGATAATTTTTTTTTTTAAAAAAAGCGTGCTTGGTAAGATAGCTTTCTTTTCTCTTCTAGTTAGCAGTATATAATAGACACAGAGTTGAAATAACTCATATTAAATTCATGTTGCAATGAGTTAAAACTTTAGGGCCTGTTGGAAGGCACGATTGGTTTTGAAATGAGAGGACATGAGACTGGGGAGGGGCCAGGGGCGGAAAGATATGGTTTGACTGTGTCCTCACCTGAATCTCACCTTGAATTGTAATAATCCCCGCGTGTCATGGGAGGAACGCAGTGTGAAATAACTCACACTTACTTTACTACTGCCTCCTTCATATGCATTGCCTCTCAAATAAACCTGGTCTAGCCCATTCATGAAAAAAAAAAAAACCAATAAATCAACATATCATAACTTGGTAAATATATGAAGCTGAATTCAATTCACCCATCTGATGAACCTGACAGTTAAATTCTGAGGAAATGTCTATCATGTTCCCATGAATTTACAATGAATGACACTGCCCAATTGTTGCATGTAACCTAACTCTTCACACGTCTCCACATGCAGACACTTGGCAGTTTTGGTGTGATCAAATAAGCAACAAATTAATTGTGTGTCAAAAAACAAAGGAAAAGAAGAAAAAAGACTTTTCTATATCAACGTAAGTCCCATAGTAGCTTAAAAAATTATAAAATACAAGAATTACAAAAGGCATAGTGGTGAACATAAACCAAAACACTGTAGAAGTTTGAAGAGTGGCTGAAGTTAGATTACTTTGGTTGGTTTCTGCCATGTGTTCCCTGCCTTTTTTCTTCTCCATGCTCCTGCCTGCCACTCTATCCCCTAGTGGCCACATACAGTCTGACCCAGGAGATCATAGCAGGCTAGGAAGTAGACCAGGAAGCTCAGCCCACCACTGAGTGACACTTAAAATGAAGTCATGTTACCAAGAAGACATGACGTTTTGTGTGCCTGGATTAAGCCCTATTAACTAGTGTGGGATTTTTAACATTCCCTTCTGTTCTAATTTTCCTGGATACCTGACATATTTAAAATAACAAGTCTGACTCAATCCATCTTTGTTTCCTTAGCACTGCATCTCAGTTGCTGTGCCCCATCCACTGCCTGGTGCTCTGTTGTGATTGGTCAGATTGCCCAGAAATCAGGATGGAGCATCTCACTATCACCTGAGAAATATTAAGTCAAAGGACCTTTCACTGTTGTCCCTTATTTATTCATTCATCCAGTTGTTCATTCATTCATCCATGTATTAATTAATACATTTATATATTTATTCAGTATCTCCAATGGAAATTTTTTAAGTAGGATCATCAATAGTTAGTAACTAATTGGATATACATGGAAATAAATGGAGAAGTCTTTACCAATTCTAGTTTTGATAAAATCCAGACTTTGCCAAACAAGTATCTGCTACCAGGGAGTCAGATTACAACCCTGAATTTTGCACCCCTCTCCTTCCTGACTCCATGACACACCCTAGTAAAGGAATACCTCTGTCTATAGCCTACTATTCTCTCTCCTCTCCATGCACTTCTTTTACAGCCTGTCTTTTATGCTTCTTGGGGAGGTTGCTTCCATTCTCAATTTGACTTAAAACTTCAGAGAGATAATTTCATATTAGAAGTTAAACTTATGTAAATTGCACAACCTTATTTTTACTATTTAGTCTAAATGGCAATTAAACTCCATATTCCAAAAGCTTTCCTTCAAAGGAATAGTGACTGGATAAGCTAAATATCTTTAGGTATTTATAAAGCATAGTAAAATATTTAATCAGCAAATGGAATTTGGTGTACATTTCTTATTTTCAGAAAACCTTTCTTTCTGTAGCCATTCTGTGATTTTCTCATGTTACCCTTATAACGGAAAGGAAAAGCTTAATATGGAGAATTGTATTAGTCCATTCTCATGCTGCAAATAAAGACATACCCAAGACTAGGTAATATATAAAGGAAAGAGGTTTAATGGACTCACAGTCCAGTGTGGCTGGGGAGGCCTCGCAATCATGGTGGAAGACAAAGAAAGAACAAAGGGATGTCTTACGTGGCAGCAAGCAAGCAGGTATGTGCAGGGGAACTCCCCTTTATAAAAGCATCAGATCTTGTGAGATTTATTCACTATCATGAGAACAGCATGGGAAAAACCCACCCCCATGATCCGATTACCACACCCTTGGTTCCTCCCATGACACGTGGGGATTATTACAATTCAAGGTGAGATTCAGGTGAGGACACAGTCAAACCATATCTTTCCGCCCCTTGCCCCTCCCCAGTCTCACGTCCTCACATTTCAAAACCAATCATGTCTTCCAACAGGCCCTAAAGTTTTAACTCATTGCAACATTAACCCAAATGTCCAAGACCAAAGTCTCATCTGAGACAAGGTAAGTCCCTTCTGCCTATGAGCCTGTGAAACCAAAAGCAAGTTAGTTACTTCCTAGATACAATGGGGGTATAGGCGTTGGGTAAATACACCCATTCCAAATGGGAGAAATTGGCCAAAGCAGAGGGGGTACAGGCCCCACACAAGTCCAAAATCCAGCAGGACAGTCAAATCTGAAAGCTCCAAAATGATCTCCTTAGACTCCATGTCTCACATCCAGGTCACACTGTTGCAAGTGGTGGGTTTCCATGGTCTTGGGCAGCTCCAACCCTGTGGCTTTGCAGAGTACAGCCCTCCTCCTGACTGCTTTCATGGGCTGGCATTTAGTGTCTGTGGCTTTTCCAGGTGCACGGTGCAAGCTGTCAGTAGGTCTACCATTCTGGGATCTAGAGAATGGTGGCCCTTTTCTCACAGCTCCACTAGGCAGTGCTCCAATGGGTACTCTGTGTAGGGGCTAGCACCCTATGTTTCCCTTCCAAACCGCCCTAGTAGAGGTTGCCATGAGGGCTCTGCCCCTGCAGCACACCTCTGCCTGGACATCAAGGCATTTCTATACATCCTCTGAAATCTAGGTAGAGGTTCCCAAACTGCAATTCTTGCCTTTGTGCACCCACAGCCTCAACACCACTTGGAAGCTGCCAAGACTTGGAGCTTACACCCTTTGAAGCCACAGACTGAGCTATATCTTGGCCCCTTTTAGCTGTGGCTGAAGCAGCCAGGACACAGGCACCAAGTTCCTAGGCTGCACACAGCAGGGGCCTCTGGGTCTGACCCATGAAACTACTTTTTCCATTTAGGTCTCTGGGCCTGAGATGGGAGGGGCTTCCTTGAAGGTCTCTGACATGCCCTGGAGACAGTTTCCCCATTGTCTTGGTGATTAACATTGGGCTTCTCATTACTTATGCACATTTCTTCAGCAGGCTTGGATTTCTCCCCAGAAAATGAGTTTTTCTTTTCTGTTGCATGGTCAGGCTGCACATTTTTCAGACTTTTATGCTCTGCTTTCTTTTGAACACTTTGCCACTTCTTCCACCAGATACTCTAAACGATCTTTCTCAAGCTCAAAGTTCCACAAATCTCTAGGGCATGGGCAAAATGCCACCAGTCTCTTTGCTAAAGCATAACAAGAGTCACCTTTGCTGCATTTATCAACAAGTTCCTCATCTCCATCTCAGACTACCTCAGCCTAGACTTCCTTGTCCATATCACGAGCAACATTTTGGTCAAAACCATTCAACCAGTCTCTAGGATGTCCCAAAGTTTCCCACATTTCCTTGTCTTCTTCTGAGCCCTCCAAACTGTTCCAACCTGTGCTTGTTACCCAGTTCCAAAGTCGCTTCCACATTTCGGGTATTTTTATAGCAGCACTCTACTCCATTGGTACCAATTTACTGTATTAGTCCATTCTCATGCTGCTAATAAAGACATACCTAGGCTGGGTAAATTATAAAGGAAAGAGATTTAGTGGACTCACAGTTCCACATGGCTGGGGAGGCCTCACAATCATGGCAGAAGACAAGGAGGAGCAAAGTGACATCTTACATGGCAGCAGGCAAGAAGACATGTGCAGGGGAACTACCCTTTATAAGACCATCAGCTATCCTAAGACTTACTCACTATCACGAGCACAGCATGGCAAAAACTCACCCCCATGATTCAATTTCCTCCCACTGAGTCCCTCCCATGACATGTGTGGATAATTACGATTCAAAGTGAGATTTGGTTGGGGACACAGAGCCAAACCTTATCAATAATGAAAAAAAATGTAATGAAGAAATGACACTTTTCAAAAATGTGAGCTACTTTTTAAGTTATCCTCAGTACACATCTTTTATTTCTATAAAGTATTTAAAGCAAATACTTTGTATGTAAAACTGCTTTCCATGGAAGATATGTGATTGATTGCCAGGCAAGTGATAAAGACTAGCTTTGACATGGTCTTTTTCTTTTTTCATATATGAGAGAACCGCATGTTTGAACTCACTAGTTCAAAGTCCACCTTGTCAGCTAACAATTGGTGATTAGAGGAGACTTAATCCCAATGTAACTCCCAGAGGTATGCTGGCAAAAAGAAAGCACTGGTGATTCTGCACTTCCTTCACATAAAAATCTATTCTGAAGAGGTTATTGTAAGTCCTTTTTCATCCCCTGTATCTTTGAAGAAGTTAGGAATGGTAACTATTACCTTTTTGATTATGAATTTACAAATAAATACTAAGTGGAAAGTGTTCATTTTCCTGGCTTAGTTATGTACAGACAAGGCATATCTTTTTACACTGGTCTGCACAAAGCCTAGGTCTTTTTTCTAAGATGTTAGAATATCAAGTGAAAAACCATTTTAATAGTTCCTGTTCTAATTTTCTCTGAATCTTCTTTCTTTCTTTCTTTCTGAAAACATTGAAAGCTAATAAGAAGACATAAAGAGTTTACCTTAGTTTCAGAAAAAGTAAATTCACATGCAACTTATTAGGCATCTACAATCCATTTTAATGATACCTACATTGGCCAATGCCACCTCCTAACAGTGAAATTATCCAAAATTTCTGTGTCCTCTATGTCAAAAAGATAAACTCAAACACCTGTTTAGGGCAAACATACAGTTTCCCTACAAACATATAACTACGGAAACAAACAGAAAGTCATTGGAAGGAAAAATGATTGATAGTGCTCAGTATACTGGAGCATGACAGCCTGGTTATCCTGGCTCCACTGTCGGATGTCTAGGATGGCTAATTTCATTCAGAACCTGATGCCCTCTTTTGAGAGAAGAACATCTCAGACAGACCCTTGCAGCCAGTGTCTTTCACTGTAAGTCTCAGGATAACCACCAACCCAATTTCACTGATCTCTGGCCTCCAGCACTTTCTTTCTGCTGTCAGTTTCCTTGACATTCCACAAGTGAAACCAGAATTCAGATTTGTTTCATTTAGATCAAAGGTCAGCAAACTTTTTCTGTAAAAGTCCAGATAATGGGGCCGGGCGCGGTGGCTCATGCCTGTAATCCCAGCACTTTGGGAAGCCAAGGTGGGCAGATCATGAGGTCAGGAGATCGAGAGCATCCTGGCTAACATGGTGAAACCCTGTCTCTA
>NW_012115300.1:3070001-3155424 GCF_000951035.1 Colobus angolensis palliatus | reverse complement strand
GCCACTGCACTCCAGCCAGGGAGACAGAGCAAGACTCCGTCTCAAAAAAAAAAAGAAAATATGACTAATTTTCATAAATATATTACTTAAATTATAATCTAAAGTACTATCTGCCACCTCAAGATTATATTGTCATTATATTTCTTCTAGTATTTCAGTGTTTCAATTTTCTATTATTAATTTTGAGTACATTTGCAATTTACTCTGCCATGTGCATGAGGTAGGGATCTAACGTTTTTTTTCAAGCCATTAGCCAGCTCATTTACTAAATAATCTTTTCTTTCTCAATCATTTAAAATGGCATCTCTGTCATATATTAGAGTCTTTTATATACTTGTATGTTTCTGGATCTTCTAGTGTATTACATTAATTTGCCTCTATCCTAATACCAGTAATAAACTTTAAAAATTATTAAGATTGGCCAAGTGTGGTGGCTCAAACCTGTAATCCCAGCACTTTGGGAAGCCAAGGTGGGCAGATCATGAGGTCAGGAGATCGAGAGCATCCTGGCTAACATGGTGAAACCCTGTCTCTACAAAAAATACAAAAAGAAAAAACTTAGCCGGGCGTGGTGGTGGGCCCCTGTAGCCCCAGCTACTTGGGAGGCTGAGGCGGGAGAATGGTGAACCCGGGAGGTTGAGCTTGCAGTGAGCCGAGATGGCGCCACTGCACTCCAACCTGGGTGACTGAGCAAGACTCTGTCTCAGAAAAAATAAAAATAAAAATAAGATTATATAATATATTTTAATGTATAGTACAGTACAGCAACGAAACCCTCACTGTTCTTTTTCCCATTTCTTTCCCAAAAAACATTCCTCTTAAAGAAAGCAAATGTGTTCAGAAAATTGCAAGTAAATATATGAATTATATGTAAGCTGTTAGCAAAGCATTGAATAGTCTTTAGATGGAGTTGAAACTCAGTCTACTAAAACCCCAAAACCCATAATGAGCAACTACTATGTGCCACATAGGTGCTTTTTAAAGCTTTAAAAAGTGCTTTTTATTAACATATATGTTGGTTTTGGTATAATTAATTTTTCTTAGCATCTCAACTCATGTTTTAGTCTTGCATGGAATATAAGATATCCAAAAAGTATTAATGTATCATTTCAAAATTTATCTATATTTAATTTTTCCCAAATTACAAGCCACTATTTTTATAATTAACTTTTAGTTTGAAAAGAACAAGAGGTCTAATATATTTTTCATTTTCAGTAAGATTGCTTTCTGGTGTGCTAATTATAACAATTATTGTTGTTCAAAAACAAAGCACCACAATTTTCTCTGTTCCATTTTGGGCGATTAGGTTGTCAGGATTATGTAGAAACTTGGAAGTTTCCTCACCTATTCCTTGTAACAGCAGTGAAGAATGGCTTGATAAGAGACAACACAAATTGGCAGTGTCATAAAAGATTTCATTCTCTAAAATCATATGTTAATTTTGTGTATAAAAGATGATACATATTAACAAATAACTACCTTAGGTGTAAACAAATACAGAAAAGCAGCAACAGTAATAGCTGTACCATTTTAGGAACATTTGAATGACTATTCTATAGTTCCCTGTCATTCAAATTATTCATCCATTTATTTGTACTAAATATTTTGTTAATGTCTCTTTTAAAAGATTTCAATGGTTTTTCTCTTCTTTTTAGTTTAATTTATGTAGTATGAAGCTACATATATAATGTCTATATGTTTCTTTATACAAATGTTTCTTTTCTCAGTTCTTCAGGCTTTCTATATAAAATGTCTGAGCATAGCTAAGTTATTCCACATTTTACTGCCTTGGAAATTCCAAGAAGGGTTTCCTGTATTCTGCTGGCCCTTTTTCACTTTCTTTCTGTTCTTTTTCCCCTCAGATTCTCCTGGGCAGTAATATCAAATAACCATGAGGACATCTGATATTTCCAGAGAGAGGATTTTCTTGTTGGGGGGGGGGGGAAACAACAAAAGACCTTTTTGGAAACAGGAAATCATTTTAAGTTGACCACATTTAGCGTTCCAAAGCTAGAAGCTTTGGAAAGTTTTATTTTATTGCTTTTTGATGTCAGCCTAATATAGGGTTCCATACTTAGTCTGGATGTCTTTCTTAGAATTACTTTAGAAAGCAATGCTTAAAAACGTTCTGCAGAATGCAGCCTTATGTATGCACCAATAGTTCTATCCACCTGTCTATCTAGTTCCTCCTAAATAAGCTTTGTATGTAAAACAAGAGTTATATATTGCAAACAATTCAACGAGTGATAATAAGCAATGATTTATAGTATAAGATGAAGGAAACTATACTGATACTCTGTGATAATTATTTTAATATATATTTGGATTTATGGGCTTGCTTCTAGATATGTAAATTACTTCTATGAATTATAAAATGTTTAGAAGACAAGAAACATAACACAATTATAATATGCTGATTTAGTTTATATGGAGACAATTGACATTACTTTGACCCAAGTTATCCATTTTTAAGTCATAGAATCCATAGAAAATGGATTGAAATACAATTAAAGAGAGATAGATAACATTCCCTCTATATTTTGTTTGTTTCTCTCTACTCAAAATGTGAAATCTCAGACAACAGAGAAGAAAATTAGTAAATCACCTTTTTTTCCAATTTTTAAATTTTTGGTTGCAATGGGCAGAACTTTTGGAGAAAGTTGAAACACAGGCTAAGTGCTCATCATTTTTGGAAATTCTTTTTTAATGCATTCTAGGATCACTTAAGTTCCTTTTACATGACCATATTGGGAAACTAAAGGAAAGCCAAAGATACATCAGCATTTATTTCCTATATGTGTCATGTATACATGAGGCAGATAAAGAATTACCATCTCCTTTGGTGAACTGAATTTGTACCTGCCTAAGAGAGAATGAATGACTCTACAATAAAACACTCCAGGGCCGGGCGCGGTGGCTCAAGCCTGTAATCCCAGCACTTTGGGAGGCCGAGACGGGCAGATCACGAGGTCAGGAGATCGAGACCATCCTGGCTAAAACGGTGAAACCCCGTCTCTACTGAAAAATACAAAAAACTAGCTGGGCGACGTGGCGGGTGCCTGTAGTCCCAGCTACTCGGGAGGCTGAGACAGGAGAATGGCGTAAACCCCGGGAGGCGGAGCTTGCAGTGAGCTGAGATCCGGCCACTGCACTCCAGCCTGGGCGGCAGAGCGAGACTCCGTCTCAAAAAAAATAAATAAATAAAAAATAAAAAATAAAACACTCCAAGACTTGAGCATGCTGGCATCAATAACAGTCAAGAGAGCTCACCCAAAGGGACAGTGGAGTCCAGCACACTGTAATCTGCTTCCAGCCATGAAAGGCACTGAAGAGAACATCAGGCCCTGTGTTATTACACAGGTCAAATTCCCAGTGCCAGTATGGGGAGCTCTGAACACAGTGGTTGTTTGGAGGGGCTCCAGGGGAAGTGCCTCTCCTTACCCCATTGTATGTTCTTGTCACAGAAATCCCATCTGTAGTATTCACTGTTGTATCCACAGTGTGTACAACATTGTGATGTCCAATGAATTGAGAACATAATAAACGTTATAAACTGACCCATAGTGATAATCACACTGAGAATTCCAGTCTCAAAGAGACCCAGGGTCAAACTGAAGATTTTAAAGGGCTCTACTGGGAGATGACCACCACAGGAGCTATGCCTGGCAAGAATCCACTAGTAACCACAAGTCACTGAGTACAGAGGGAAGTATGAGAGACAGCAGAAGGAGACCTGCCTTGACTTGCATCTTTTGCTAACCGAAATTGCCTTTGAAAGCATAAACCCCAAAGCATAGTTCTCTGCTCTCTGTTGTGTTAGAAAGTTTTTAAGTGACAGATTTGGAATTGAAGGGACAAAGGGAAAACTATAGAAAAAGCACATGACTCATGTGTACCACTCAATTTAGAGCAATGTAGCATGCACCTTTTGTGGATTCACTACGAGTTTGGCAAAGTTGTTAATCCACATCTCTTTGTGCCTCAGTTTTACACATCTGTAACTTCAATTGTCAGCTCTCTGAGGTTTGCTGGGAAGGACTGACTTAATCTACATAAACCTGGGTTATACCAGAACCAATGATTCCATTATTGAAGAAATTTTTAAGATCAGTAAATTGCTCTGGGTTAATTACACAAGGACATGCCTAAACATGGTTCAGAGTATCCATTTCATATTTTTTTCCTGAAGCATTCCCTGGCTAGAAACTATACTCATGTTCATTTTTCTCCAGTTCATTCCCTCACACTAGGTACCTCCATTCAAAAAAGATCCATCTATGTAAAGGTCATTTTCATTATATTACAGTGAAATTCATTCCAGGAATAGCTGGTATTCACAGGTGTTGCAGGTGGATTTCCTACCAAAGAGTCATATTCTCCTAAAAGGAGGTTACCAGTTTCAAGGAAAGCAAGCTCTGCTAGCTAGATTGACAAGTCCTGAAATGGGTATTGTCAGGTGAAACAGTCTTCTTCATCCTAAACCACTGCTTACCGAAGGATGTGGACTGCCTATTGAAAATTACAGCCTCAGAGTTTCCTTAGACTATGCTAGAGGCAGCTTTTCCAAGTTCAGTGTTCTCAGTGTGCCAGCTTACCCTCTTAAATTCATACTCTGTGCTAGGTGAGAGTCCCGTGTAAATACTCTTGGCTACTCTTTTTTTTTTCCCTGAAGAATCCACATCTTTACACTTAAAAATGAGTTTTCTGGGATTGCGAACTGCTCGATCATTGGAAATGTGTTCACAGAACTAATCAAATAAAAAAATGGTTGCTGTAATAAATTTAGTATAAAACCTCGAGACTGTGTCTGATTTCTTGCAAATGAACTGAGGTGGATAACAATGTCAACCTCTGTATGCTGAGATTTCTTGCCACTGCCAGGAAGATGATGTCTTTCCTTAGCCAAAATTCTATTTTACTTATTAACGAAAATTCTGGAAGATATAGAAAATTAGAATGAAAAAGGAAACATTCATAATCTTATATTCACAGTCAACTATATTGATATATTTATATTTATCTGTCTAGCAAATCCATTTTCTGTGTATGTGTTCTGTGTTCTCTGCAGTTCTATTGTCAAGCTAATACTTATGGAGCATTTGTTAGCCATAATCCCTAGATTTTCCACTTATTACTTTGTTTTGTCCTCACCCAAATCCTATTAATTAGTTTTATATTTTATGGATAAGGAAACCAAAGTTCAGATAAGTCCAGTGAAAGCCCCTTACCACAAAGTTAGTGATGGAAGGATTGAGATTCACATCCATGTCTGTCTGGGTTCAATAACCATCTGTTAGCTCTTACTTTGTGTTGCCAATAGCGTAAGGAATGTGTCAAACACAGAAATGTTTGAGAATGGATCATCCCCAACAATAACAACCACTTTTTTAGGAGAAAAAATACTGAGTTGCATTCTTTGAAAAATGTTAATGTGTGCATTTATGGTTATATTCAACAAGGCTAGAGACCACTGAGACCTAAATATCTTTCTAAAGCAAATGTCGCCTTTCATAGTCAGAGATATTTGGCAACCCTAACAGAGTCACATGTGTTCATCTCTTCCATGTGCAGACGCAAACAGATGTGTGTACACTGCAAAGCACAAAGGAGCTTGTCCTGGAGACTGTTTTGTCCCAAACGTGATATTCAAGTCCTCTGGGGAAGTATTAAGTCATTGGCATTGTATGCAGTTCTAGCAAGACCTCAAGGGGTTTTAGTAGTTTTGGTAAAAAACATATGGATAATTATTAGGAAACAGCATAAAGCATAAATATACTTACTTTGACTTAAAAAGAATTGGAATAATTGGATTCAGATTTTTCCGATGACAAGGGTGATTATATACAGTTTAGCTTGAGCTCAGGAGTTAGGTGACACATGTTGAAAATCACACCTGTATCAGCACCTGTTCTTTGCCTTTCTTCCTCTGAAAAGTCGGGATAATAACACTTTTGAGCACCATTATGAGAGAGAGAGTGCATAATCCATGTAAAGTACTCAGAACTGGGCCTGACTCAGAGTTTGCATTTAAGAAATGCTAGCAATTCAACACTAGAACAGATTAGTTAATGGAATCCTTACCTTAAGCATATTTTTTCTTTCTTTGTAATGGATTTTGTATAGTATAGTATTTCTTTTTATCTTTCAGTGTATGACTTAAAATTCTAGAAAAAAGCTCTAGACATACATAATTTTAAAACATTGTCTGTAGACTTTCATCTCATTTTTCTTTATACCAGACTTAAGTCTTCATGATTTGATTCAACATTAAGAGCTCTCACGCTTCTTTTCTCTTTTGCATCTGTTGCCCAAGTCATTTAAAATACTGATCATATACCTTTATTCTGTTGATTAGCTTTGTATCTCTCTGATCTTATAATATCAAGTCATTTTTTTCTCTGTGTTTTTAATACTTTATCGAGAAAACTCCAAATCACAGTGTTTAAAACTGCAAAACTAAAGTGATTAGACACAGAAAAAACGAGTAAGCCAAATGAACATTAGAGATTCAGAAAAGAAGCCTGTACGCCTTCATATTGCCCCTTAGTTGGTATGTGACCTTGGGCAGATCTCTCATGATTTCCTGGTTCTGCTTTCTTGTCTGTAAAATGGAGATTATAATATCTGTCAGGCTTTTCTCAAAGGATATTGTGAAACAAGATATCAAATGTAAAAACCCTCTGTGTACTCTATAGATTGAGGGCATGAAAGCTTGTTTATTTAAGCTGTGGGATGTGCAAAAGCTCTATGTGCAAAAGTGCACATGACATTGTATGGGCTCCTGATGCAGGCCCTGTGGTATGATCTGGGGTTTTGCAACATGGTAGCAGCTTTCCAGGAAAGGGAGTTTGCAACTCTTACGTAGAATCTGATGAGAGCCAAATAAGTGATCCTGAGAGTGTCTACTGTAGGTGTCCAGGGGAAGAAAGGAGAACCGGGGACCAACTGAGCTCTTAGGAAACACCTACAAAAGAGGTGGGTTTCTGACCCTTGCAGTAAATATTGGATAGGATGGAAATAAACGGAGCACAGAGGAGGTGTTCCAGATGGGAGGAACAGCCAGATCAAATATATACAGTGGTGGAAGAGCACAACGGCTGAGCAATGGACTGATTTGAATGAGTCAGAACCTTCCTGTAGGGAAGTGATGAGAGATGAAACTGGCAAGGCTGAGAGAGGCTCAATGGGAGGCCAAGATAATGATGCACTTTGTTAACACATCACGTTTGAAACGAAGGCCACTGAAGGGTTTCTGAATAGGAGAGTGACGTGGTAAAAATTGTGAACTCTAGCTTCAGACAAACCCATTTTTAATCCAAATTGGCCTGTTAGCCAATATTTTCTTAGGCAACACTTACTGGACACACATGGTACAGTGGAAAAAGTGTGAGACTCAGAGTCAAGGGAGGATCTTTGGAATGTAAGGCCTCTTTTCTGGACCTACCTTTGGGCCAGCGTGGCAGGCAAAGCCATTGCCTCATATCCTGCTGTTTCCCAACTCTTCTGGAAACATTTCTGCCACATTCTTGCTTCACTGAATTTCTACCAGTGTTCTCCAGGTTAAGAGTACAAAAAAAGGTTAAAAGATGTTTTCACTGAAAAGTCTTCAAAGAGATTTGAAACTGTCCTGTCTGGTATTAATTCTTTTTCTATTCCTTTATTGCTCAGTCTTGTTTTGTTGGTTATGCTGCCTTTCAGCATTGAGTGTGCTATTACATCACAATTAGAAGCATATGATTACATTTTAAATGACCATTTCCTGTCCAGATTTATCACTAAAATAGCCTTTAACATTAGTAAATTCCAACCCACGTCTAATGTTATTTTAACATCAGATACGTTCTTACTATTTAGAATTATCTTAAGCCACGCTTTTACATGGAAAGTTTGAAAATCTTTTTTTTATGTGCAGAAGCTCATGTTAATGATGTCTTTGGTCCTTTCAGGGCCAGAAATATTTGGTTTTAAAGGCATTGGTGGATTTCACATAGATTATTTAGGTTATGACATGCTAGCGATAAGATTTTTCTTTTCTTTTAAGTAGGGAAAATAGATTCATTTTGCCCATCTGTTCTCTGTTTCTCAAAACTGAAAAGAGGACTAAACTTAAGTTTTTACGTATTCCTTGATTTTTATCTTGGCCTCTAGAGAGTGGCAGAAACTTGTCACTCCATATACACGTGTAGATTTGGAACCAGCATTTTTAAAATCGTGCTCCACATAACCTAATTAGTACACAAAGGACAAGTCTGCTATAACTGCTGAGCCAATAAACAGGACTGAGTAGAGTCTCCTAGCAAAATGATCAACATGGTATCCCCTTAAAGTATAAAATTGAATTGTTAGGAGCCTAAATCACTACAGTGGAGAATCAACCATCTCAATTTCTATTTCTTTCTTTCTCATAGACATTAAATATAACTTTAGTTGAATTGTCTCCATTTCAAGAATGTATTATTTTTCACATCGTGAAATGATATAGATATTTTATGTCCCAAATAATCATGGACTGACTATGGATCAATGTGAGATAGTTGGAAAACAAATAAACAATGGTGGAAATGCCTATGGTAATTTGAGTCTGGAAACTATGATAATATTGCCATCTGAGTTTTAAGTTGTTATAAATGAGAGTGGATTTAGAACAGTGTTACTATGAATTTATTCCCCATGCCATAATCAGTAACATTTTGTAGATAAAAAAGGATGTTTCAAAATGATCTTTTAGGGTAGTTACCTTGTAGTTTATTGTTCTTACAATAAAAATGTTCAGACCTTAAATTTTCTGAAACTAGACAACAAGATGGTCAACATGCGTTCCTCAATTTTCAACTAAATTGGTTATGCTCTGTTATGATATCTCTTTGGAGAATCATTCAGATAAACCCACTCTCTGTTTCTCTGTTTCAAATAAAAGTTTGAGGTAATTAAAAGAGATTTTTATAAAAACAACTCTAAGCCCTGTTAAGAAAATCAGGAATCATTACTGACATGAGATATTTAAAAAAACCTCATGAACTCCTTACAAGACTAAAGATATCTCTTGCTACTTTTTGAAAACCATACTTTAAATTGCATTTTCAAAGCCAGCACTCCCCCCGGATGATGAAATAAATTGAAAACGGAATGTTTTCAATAGAAGAAAGAATTCTCATGCTGGAAGGGAGAGGAAATGGAAAGATACCATTCTTAGGATTATACTTAATTCCAAGTACAGTTATCAATTCTCACCTTTTAAACTCAAGAAGCCATTAATATTTGCACATGCCTATGACATAGTCTAATGACAAAAAAGACATGGTCACTGGTTATATTCATATTTGGGGAGAAAAGTGACTGTGTATATTTGTACATACATAAAAGTATGAGAATGGATATGTAATAGCAGAGTGCATGTTAAGAATACAAAAATAAGGGTACACTTTACTACTGTCACAAGAGTGTACACATAAATTAAAAACTAGAGTCTATGAATTAAACCAGATAGTTCAAGAAAAGATAGTATTGTATCATTTGGAAGAAGGAGAGGGCCGGGTGTGTTGGTTTACACCTGTAATCCCAGCACTTTGGTAGGCTGAGGCCGTCGGATCTCCTGAGGTCAGCAGTTCGAGACCAGCCTGGCCAATATGGCAAAACCCTGCCTCTACTAAAAATACAAAAATTAGCCAGGCATGGTGGTGCACACCTGTAGTCCCAGCTATTTGGGAGAGAGGCTGAGGCATGAGAATTCCTTGAACCTGGGTGGTGAAAGTTGCAGTGGGCCAAGATGTCACCACTGCACTCCAGCCTGGGTGATAGGAAAGCAGTTTCGCAGAGAGGAAGGAAACAAATACCATTGTGTCATTTACCTCTGTGTGACTGCTCAAGCCACTCTCCCTCCTCTATCTGTCGTTGGCCTCAAAAATGGACCTGCATTGGTCACATCCACAGACCTCCCATGTCCTCTGGCTCTGTACTGTTTCATTTGAGGTTCTATTCTCTTCTCCCTTTCCTCAACACTTTTGGATTAAGAGTGGTAACAGTTTACTGCTGCTGGCCACGTGGTGATTCACTTCCTCTCCACTCAAACATTCATAATCTGTTACTTTTTAAATAAATACTCATCTAATTATTTCTATTCTGCTGGGACTTTGGCTGATACATTCATTGGTACTAGAAGTGGCCCCAGACAACAGATCTCTTGAAAGGAGATCCTAGGATTTGTACATCATATCTTTGGGGAGTATAGAGATAATTTTTTTTTTTTTTTTTTGCTGGGGGTGGGAGGAGTCAGATAGGGTATATGGCATATGAGAGCATCATAAATATTCAAGTTTTCTCTGGTGGTTGCCCATGGGATAATGTGCTAGCAGAGATCAAGTGGTTGTGGGACTTAGCTGTTCTAACAATTAAGATTATTGAGTCGCTTAATTTCTTGTTACAGTTCTACAAAATATACATAGGGAAAAAGAGAGTTATAACTATAAATGTGTAATTAGGAGTGTACAGAGAGCCAGAGGGTTTCCTGAATCACTTGGGTAGGCCCTTCTCTCCTGTAGTCACAGGACAGCTGCAGCTGACAACCAAGCTCAGGGTATGATTGTAAATGTTGCAAAGTTTTAGCACTAATTATAAACTTGACCTGCCAGGTCTCTTATGCTAAGTAAAAGGTAATTGTCAGGAAGCAATGCAACTCTGCCTCAGTGGGTGAGGACATTTTGGTAGATATGGATGAAGCTAAGAACTATGACTCTCAAATTCCCAGAAGCTTTCCTTGTCTCGCAAGCAAATATTGACTATTGTTTCAGACCCACTTCACCAGTAGGCCTATGATAAAAGTTGGAGCCCAGTATAGATTGCACTGAGAGTACAAAGACTATTCACAAAAGGAGGAATGAATATTCTAGTCATCCCAGTAGACAAAAACCTCTCATCCAGCAGAAGTACTTCCGGATGCTAAGAGAGCTTGGAATTGGGTGGTGGAAGCAGGCAGTTATGATCATCGATTTATGCTAGTGGCCACCTACAGAGGGAGAATTTAGAGGTTATATTTTATGATACTTCATTTTTTTTTTATTCCCTTTCCCTTGTATAGCAGGCAAGGCCTGTAATCTCAGCACTTTGGCCAAGGTGGGACAATAGCTTAAGGCCAAGTGTCCAAGATCAATCTGAGCAACATAGCAAGATCACATATCTACAGAAAATAATAATAAAAACTTAGCTGGACATAGTGGCATGCATCTGTAGTCCTAGCTTCTCAGGAGACTGAGGCAGTGTGATCTTTTGAGCCCTGGGGATCAGGGTTGCAGTGAGCCATGATTGTGCCACTGTGCTCCCACCTGGGTAATAAGCAGGAGTTGAGCAAGACCTTGACTCTAAAAGAAAAAAGAAAAAAAAGGAAGAATTAGAAGAGTTAACTTTTTAGGCTTCAGGAGGTAATATGATTGAATTGATATTATCCTATAGTGATATGATAGTTGATGAGACTTTGTTTCTTCTGTAGATGCAGGCGTAGGCTTTCCATCCAGGCAGAAACATTATTGAGCAGAAAGCACTGACTGTCTTGTAATACAACAAAAAGCCTCCTTTCTGACTTCAGTCAAGGAGGAGCCTAGTAGGAGGCAGGAAGTAGGGAAGAGAGTGACATCAGGGACTTATTCCTAGGACTGGCTGTGCCCTCAATGGGAAATTCCTGCTCCTCTCCAGGTGGCCTTCTGTTCTCACCTTTTTCCTAGCCAGTTCCTCCTCTCACCCCTCTGGCCATGGGATGGGAGAGGAGAGTGAGAGCTCTATTGATGCTAGTGCTGGGTCTCTGCGTGATCTGAGTTGTTTCTTAAACTGTATTCACATCTCAGTCATTAGTCCCTTTGTAAACAAACCCTTCTTAAATTATTCTGATGTGAATGGGCCATCTGTTTCCTGTGAGGAAGGTTTCTGAATGACACTTAGATGTCTGATAACAAATATGCCAAAACCAACTTTAGAATAAGGAGAACCAATCTTGGCAAGCTTCACTGTTTAAAAAAGAAAAGAAAAAAAAAAAGAGGTCACTAAGAATTTTCCTCTATTGTGTATCTTTTATGAAAAAGATATCACTGGGTCATCTCAGAGAACACATCCAACTATTTCTGAAATGATGCTGAGCTACTGCTGACATTATCCATGAAGCATGCTGAATGTCCCAGTCATGGAAAAACTGGGATCTAGGGCGACACTTTGGAGAAAGACACGATGTCTTAAACTGCTTTGCTTCCCGTATATCTAACAATACATCCCCATTTAACAAAGCAATCTCTTTGTGAAAAAGGTTGAAATAAAATTTTTCTCAAGTAATATAAAATTTCCACAATAATCCTTTAAATGCCCCCTCTTTTCATTTATATCCTCAGTCAAAATAAGCATGACTGTGTTGTGTAAATCATGTGCTTTGAGAATTTTCAAGTTGCCATGGTGGATTTTCACTGATCCATTCAATCTTTCTCGCTTATTTCTCTCTGGTGACTAATGACAGGTTATCAGAGAAGGCAACTCATCCGTAATTACGTTTTCTATCTGGTCACCAATCTACTAATGAGTTAGGTTAATAAACTCTACCAAACTGTGGAAACACATTCCTAGTAATTAAAATCCATTAGGTTTGCTGGCTTCTACATAAGAACCTAAAACAAACAAAATGAAACCAAACAAAAATAACAACATTGTCTCATGCCAGAATTAGTTATTATTATTCTTTTTTTGTAGGTGGTGATTTTACCTGACACGTTTATTAATTCTATCAATATTTGAATACCAACTGTTAGTTTAGGTACTGGTGATAAAAAAAAAAAAAAGGCAAAGCCAAATAATACATGAATTCTTTTGAAGAGTTTCTAGTCTGGTAGAGAAGAAGCAGTTATGAAACAACGGGATTAATACTATGGGAAAGATAAGCCATGGACACACATAGGGACAGTTATGTCCGGTGGGAGATGGTACAGAACATCTTTTTCGGGGCATCACATAGAGGAAAGGTTTTGAAGGATAAATAGAATTAGATAGACCAAGAAAGGGAACAAAGACCTTCCTAGAAGAGGGACAAACACATACAAAGGTCGATAAGTGAGGATCTCAAACAGCACAATGTGTTCACATCATCATGGTACCTCACATCTGGAGAAAAAGGTGCATAGGGGAAGACGAGCAGTCACGAAGCAAGAGAAGCAGGAAGGAATCAGATCACAAAGCTTGGATCAGGCTAAGAAGTTTACAGAAGGTCGTAAGGATTATGTCATTTGTAATACTATTCATTGTAAGGATCAGATTATCTTATGGTAAATGGCTTAAAAATAAGGGAACATACTGGTTGTATAACTAAATCAAGGAACTCACTGTGACTTCCTGAGGATGGTTTTTCCCTGTCTCCTGGGTCCAATGTCAGGCTTTGAAAATGAGTATTCTAGTCCTTGGACTCCCACGTGCACACCACAAGGTCTGGAGGAGGAGGAGGAAGCTTCTATCCCAGCATTTGAAATGAGAGTTCTGCGATTCAGCCTAATTGAAACTTTTTAGGTCACATGTCCACTCATAAACCAACCAGGGCCTTCCCCTGGAAGTGGAAAAATTTTTCATGAGGCACATATGCCAAATTCTCAAAACTTAAGCATTTCACAAGTAATGGAAATACTCCCATTCCCACTTTTTAAACACTTTACATTTTATTAAGAAGCTCAACTAATGCTCTTAAAGAGATGCTTTATTTCTTTCTACCGTAAGCAGTTGGGAAAAGGACTTAGTATCATTTGATCGTGGACACATTATAAACCAAATGGAAAAGGACACATCATAAGCCAAATGGAATTTCATTATGTCAGTATTTTTTTATAGAACCAAAATTTAACAGCAGGCTTTCCATGTGTTCAAAACCTTTGTACCGACCATACAAAGGTAGAAAGTGTACTTTCGGAAGATCTGAATTCTAATTCCTACCTCCCTACTTACTTCCTTTGGGCCTGTGAGCAAAAGACTCAAACTTTCCAAAGTCTTAGTTTTTCTCACTTGTAAAATACAGATAATTATCTGTGACCTGAACACATTACAAGATTATCAGAATCAAATAACTTCATTAGAAAGTGTTATGTAATAGTAAAAATAAAATAAGTCTAAATAGTATTATATTTTCAAATTATTATTCTGTGTAGCTAACTCAACAGGTAAAAATCATTTATTTTCCACTATCTTGCTTTGAAATGAAGATTCTAGGAATATGATTCAACAAAATAAATTTCTGACTTTATGTTTATAGCCAACTCAGATAAGAGTAAGCCTTAAAGGCCTCTATAAAGGATGGCTTCTTGTCTTACCAGAAGATACAATTTATTTTTTAAATACATGTTTGTTGCAGAAAATTAGGAAATACTAATAAACATAAAGAAAAACAAATTCCCTTAGTTTCACTAAATGTACATTATCAGCATTAAATCCTAAACATATTTTTTCAGAATGTTTTTTACTCATACACATAAATATGCTATATATATACATAAGTTCATACTATGAGGCTTATAATATTTTCTTACAGCTTATTACATCAAAACATCTTTCAATATTCATCAGATTTAATTTCAAATATAAACTGCATGAGGACATATTTTGTTCATTGCACATCTAGCATGAAGTATGTAATAGGTGCTTAGTAAATATTTGTTGAAAGGAGAAATGAGTGAATATACAATCATTTAAATATTCTCCCAACACAAATCAGGCTACATAATAAATTACAACGAGAAATAATAAAATATTTTATATTCCTTAAATATATTATTTTGATTTAAAATATCCAGAATGGTTGTGTACATTTACATATTCATCAGCAGTTCATATAATCTTGACAAATTTGCTCTTATTCTAAAACATATTTGCCATTTTGTAAGGTGAAAACTGACATCTCATGTTAATCCACATTATTTGAATCTGACGAGAATTGTACATTTTTGTGGTACTTATCCATATTTTGTTATTTTGTAAATTGCTTATTCAAATAATTTTGGATGTGACTTCGAATCTCTAAAGCACATTATCATCTACAAATTCAGGTATTCATATTATAACAATAACGACAAAATGATTAAAGAGATGTGCTGAGAAATATTCAACCGAATTCTATAATGAGAAACATAAACAGGATTTTGTAACATTATGTGCAACAAACTTAATTATGCATTGAAGGCGTCAGAATTTCAATGCCTGTTCCTTTTCTAAAGAATAGGTGAGAATTTTTATCCAGTATCAGAACAGCAAAAACAGTATCAGTCTCACATGTATCCTCTCAATATGGGTGGTTCACTGTTCTGTATTGATTAGTCCATGCAGAGATGTTCACATTTTATTTCAGGCATTTCTTATGAGATTCTTAGTTCTTGCCTAGGTATTTCTTCCACATGCAGTCTTTGAGGATGTCATCTTTGACATTTCTTTTCTTAGAAGTTTTTGTAGTACTTATGCATTCCTCTAATGTGTTTTGCACAATGTTGCCTCTGCCTGTTCCACACTTTGTCTTTGACTGCTGCATTGTCTCTGGGGTAATCTGCTTGTTTTCATCTCAATGTTCTCATTGTCTCTGGGAAAATCTGCTTGTTCTCATCTTAAATGTGATAGACTTATTTAAGCCCCCTTCGTGAGAAGTTGTTTATTCTTAGGCGTTTGAGTTCATCACAATGCCTTGACAATTTATGAAAATGAATATTTAACTCAAAAAGATAATCCCCCTGTTGAGCATTATTTAATGTACAATATTGTTTAGGCTGTACCTCTAGCAACCAATTAATTTTGTGAATCTTTATATTCATGTTTATTAAAGTTCCTTTTTTATTTGCATTAGTATAGACTTTCCCTTCCCTTCCAAGCTGGCTTCTTTCTAGCTTTGATTGTTCCTTAATGTTGTTCTGCATCTGGACAGGACTGATTAGTCTCTTCTCAGGTACTATCTCATTTCTAACAGTGTTTGGGTCAACTTTCGCATATGACTCACAGTGATATTACGTTAATTATATCTCTTCAATAGATGACTCACATTGATACTACATGAATTGTAGCTCTTCATTAGATAAAAAATTTCTTAATGGTAGCATTAATGTTTTCTTCTCAATCATTCTGTATACTTTCTAGTGCTTGGAGGGCTACACGTCCATGAATATTCAATATATAGCTGATAAGACATGCTCTTAAAATCAGTTAGAAAATGTACTCTTAATCATAGTCCTTTTGCTTGTATAAATGATTACATCAAATGTCCTATCTAAAGATGAACTATCAATATGAAATAATATGGGATTCACTAATGATGTTCGTGATTTTCATTCACCGTCTCTGTTGATTACTTGAATTACAGAGTTAAGAATTTGCTTATAAAATTTGTTGATAATTCTAAATTTACAGGGGTAACAAAAACTTGATTAAATGTGAACTTAATTTTTTAAATTATTAATTTAAATATGCTGTGACAATTTGGAAACATTAATCAACAAAAATCTAATGGAATTTATATATTCAAGTATGTCAAAAAATTTAAGGGCACAAGTCATAAGATTTTATCCAAAAGTGCCCAATATAATAATAGAGTACAGAATCAACAAAGGGCTACATTATACAATATGTTTTCCTGTTATTGGTTGTTTGAAAGTAGAGATATTTGCTTTACATTGTTATCATTTAGAGTTTTTAACGAAACAGGCATTTCATTAAAATAGAGTACTGTTTCGTAGTAGCATCAGTTTTACCTTTCTTTCTTCGATGTGTAAACCTCATGCTCTGAAGAGTCCTATATCCTAGGGCATGAGTTTGTCACCCTTAATTTGGATAGCTACCTTATGTTGGGGGGTTCAGACCCAATACCAGGTCGTGGGAATGACGAAGTCCGGCAGAGTCAAAGAATGAGAAAAGACAGTTTGAGAGAGAAAGTGGGTCCAGGGGGCCATTGCTAAGTATGGAGGCTGTGAAGGCCCCAAGCTCTGGAAACCTAGACTATTTATTGGTGATCAAACAAAGAAACAAGTGGTGAGAATGTAGGGGTGAAAGGGAGGGTTGCATTAAGCACTTGATTTACAGCTGTGATAGTTTAGCATATGCTCTGCTCCTTGAGATAATAGAGAGCAGGTTCTTTTAACTCAAGATACAATCAATCCTGGGAGAGCAAGGAGGAAGGAGCCAGCAAGTCTAGACACAGTCCAGAGGCCACGAGCCCTGGATTCTATCCAAGCCATGAGGGGTTTTATGCCCTGGGCTTAGATTATGGTGAGTCAGGGTAGCTTTCCACCCTTTAGCACAGAGCTTGGTGTTCCAAAGGCCACAAGGGATTTTAGACTCTGGACCCTGGATATGTTCCAAGACTCTTTTACATTATGTCAGACATGCAAGCCCTGCCTTAGCTTCTCCCATCACTCAGCTTTTCTCCCAACACCTGATGAAGTTGATGGATTTTTCTGAGGTCATTTTCAGGTGTCTCTTCTACCATAGCAGTGAAAAAGGAATCATTACGATTTAGAGTAGTGAGAAAATGTGGAAAATTTCTCCTCTCCATCCTTTGAACACCATGGAAATTTATATCTTCATTTGCTTTCATAAAATTTGCCTTATTTCTCTATTATTTCTTTAAAGGTAGGTAGGGACTGTGGTATATCATCACACCTCTTGCATCAGTAGGAAAATTTCCTCCATTGGAAAAGTTGAACCACAAGTTTGGTGAGTTGAATTGTCTGTCAGGAAAACCACATTAAAATCCCCCTCTTGCTGTTAACTGTCCATGTGATATTTGATGAATCACTTACTGGCCTCAGATTTTTTCATCTGTAAAATGAAAGGACTGAACTAGCTGATCTTGAAGCTGATCTCTACTCCTAAAATATTACCAAGTATGTAATAGTAATAACCAATCCTTAGTCATCTCCATTAATATAACACACAAGGAACGTGTGGAACATGTTTATATCCCCAAATATTTGGATTTCCTTTGCTGAGAATCACCCACAATCTACAAGAAACTTTGGATTCCACAGGTTAGGCTCTTTTTATTAGCAAACGTGCTAAGTTGTATTTATGTCATGTATACTGATAACTGCTCCTAATTGGTGCCAACTCTGGGCAAGGAATCCTCTGCTGGATAAGTGACTCTGGAGATGTACCTTCTGTAAGAATTGTTTAGATCCTGCTATTTGCATGACTTTGCCATGTTCCTCCAGAGGCTGAGAAATTTATTTGTTGATACAGGTAAAATAATTCAAGCTGAAAGTTTTATTTTGTACTCCTGCTTTCTATCTGACTTTCAAACCTGTCCTAGACTAGCAAGTTAACCAGCACTTTTTTTTTTCCAGCTTACTTAATTAGGAAAAAATAATAAGGATATATAGAAGCTGCTGTGTATATATAGTATATATAGTAAAGATCAAATTAGTTCATTGTAGATAAAAGTTTTACTAAAATAATGTTTCCTCAGTTTCTAAAATGATATATGTGTGTGCATATAATAGATATACTTTGCTGAGCTGCACTTTGACACAGAGGGTGTGACTGCAAAGTCATAATAAGCAGAGTAGCCAACAAAAACCACTTAACTAGGCCCACCTATACAGTATGACCAAGTTGAGGATAAGCCTCACTAAAATATTTCACCTGGCATGTGTTCAAGTTTTGAGGTTGAATGAGTCTGCTTTTGTTTCTCTCTAAGCCTGGAAGAAAGGGAACTTGTTAGGGAGGAGGAGAGGAAAGAAGGGAGGAATGAGTTAAGTCCTTAGCATCTTTAGCGCTTTTTCTTTGCTTCTTTTCAAACAAGCACACCACATTGAATAGCATGTGGAAAATTGGCATTTCCAGTGAATAGAAATTAACTGGCAAACAACAAAAGGGAAAACAGAGGAATGCTGCTGGATGCTGTTTGGCTTGTCTCAGCTTGTCAGGGAAGGAACACGTGTGAATCAAATGGTTTAAGATGAATTTACCTACATGTTTGGCTCCTGTTCAGATATTTTAGATTTCTTAGTAATTTTGTTTACTTGGGAGGGTTTTTAAAAGTTTGATTCTTCTGTAAGTTAGAAATAAAAAACAGAAGACTTTAAAAGTACTATGAGTGAACAACTGTTCAAATATGCCACTTCAGAAAATGTGCTCACTTTGTTTTCTTTTGGAGAAACACACACACACACACACACACACACACACTTATTTAAATAGCCAGAAAACCAACACAAGTATCTACAGTGTTCTTACTTTTAGAAAAGTTTGCTAGTCTGGTATTTTGAAAAGAAATTTGTTTATTTAAGAATAGAAAATCTTCTTCAATATCAAAATCCTTTCATATTCATATACAGTAATTTTACCCCCCCATAGTATGATGTATGCACTTCAAAGTTGGAAACTGAAACCTCATTTTATTCCAGTGTATTGTAAAAGTTTACTGTGAACAAGTGTGTTGTGACATCATCTACTGAGTGAATGTGTATGGGTTTAGTAAAAAGCAAGAAGCCAACCTCATGGCTCACCTGTTCTTTGCTCTTTCTTTGGAGAAGAAAACCATATGATACAAAATGCAAATCATATTTTTTATACCAATCAATGTTTTCCTGAATATGGAACAGATACTCTGTCATGACAACTCAATCATGACTTGTGATTGAAGCAATTAATCAAAGGAGGGTATTTGGTAAAAGAGCATATGTCCAGTGACAGAAATCACCTTTCATGAAGATTACCTCTATAAAAAGTTATATAAGCTTATATTTTAATGATAAAGTTGTTAAAAAATTCATCACATATGTAACATAACATAACCATGACCACCAATATCAAGATCTTAGAGTTTTCACAGGTCTCAGACATTGTCATTAAATTATGGTGACTGATTTGAAAAAAGGTGTAGCTTTCATGATAATTGAGCATTAACCTCAGGGAAAAATATATCATGAGGAAAAAAACAATGCCTACAGATGATACTACTCAGTAAAGCTGGACTTCATTATTTTATATCAGGTTATAGTCATCTGAAAAGTAGGGACTTTCAGAATCACAGACTAGTTGAGTTGGAAGGAAACTTACCTCACAATACAACCATCGGCATACCTTGTTTTATTGTATTTCACAGTTAATTGCATTTTTTTTTTTTTTTTACAAATTAATATTGTGACAACCCTGTGTGAACCAAGTTTATCAGCACCATTTTTCCAACAGCATGTACTCACTTCATGTCTCTGTTATATTTTGGTAATTTTCACAATATTTCCAACTTTTTCATTACTTTTATATCTGTGATGTATCTTTGTTATTACTATTGGAATTGTTTTGGGGCATCAGGAACTGTGCCCGTAGATGATAACAAGCATAATCGATAAATGGTGTATGTGTTCTGACCGCTCCACCAGCCAGCTGTTCCCCATCTCTCTCTCTCTCAATCCTCAGGCCTCCCTATTCCATGAGACACAAAAATATTGAAATTAGGCCAATTAATAAGCCTGCAATGGCCTCTAAGTATTCAAGAGAAAGGAAGAGTTGCACATATCCTGCTTTAAATCAAAACCTACAAATGATTAAGCTTAGTGAGTAGGGTATGTTTGAAAGTTAAGGTAGGCTAAAAGCTAGGCCTCTTGTGCCAGTTAATTGAGTTATCAATGCGAGGAAAAATTTATTGAAGGAAATTTAAAATGCTACTTCAGTGAATATATCAATGATAAAGTAAAACAGCCTTACTGCTGATACGGACAAAATTTGAGTGTTCTGAATAGAAGACCAAAGCAGCCACAACATTTTCCTAAACCAAAGCCTAATCCAGACCAAGGTCCTAACTCTTTTCAATTCTATAAAGGCTGATGAAGGTGAGAAAGCTTCAGGAAAATCTCTGAAGCTAGGAGAGGTTGATTCTCGAGGTTAAAGGAAAGAAATCTCAGAAAAAAAGATTTCTTTAAAAATACTACTGCTCATTGACAGTGTACTTGATCACCCAACAGCTCTGATGCAGATGTACATGATTAATGTTGCTTTCAAGCCTGCTAACACACATTAATTCTGTAACCCATGGATCAAGGAGTAATTTCGACTTTCAAGTCTTATTATTTAAGAAATGCATTTTTAAAGGCCAAAGCTGCATAGATAGTAATTCATCTGATGGATCTGGGCAAAGTAAATTTAAAACCTTCTGGAAAGGATTCACCATTCTAGACACCATTAAGAAAATTCATGATTCATTGGAGGAGGTTATAATATCAACATTAACAAGTTGGGAAGAAGTTGATTCGAACCTTCGTGGATGACTTTGAAGAACTCCAGGCTTCAGTGGTGGAAGTAGCTGCAAATGTAGTGGAAATAGTAAGAGAATTGGAATTAGAAGTGAAGCCTGAATATGTAATTGAATTGCTGCAATCTCATAAAAACATTTTAATGAATAAGTCGTTGTTTCTTATGGATAGTTAAAGAAAATTATTTCCTGATATGGAACCTACCCTGATAAATATGCTGTGAACATTGTTGCAATGATGACCAAGGATTTGGAATATTGTTTAAAATTAGTTGATGATGCAATGGTAGGGTTTGAAAGGATTGACTCCAATTTTGAAAGAAGTTCTGCTATTGGTAAAATTCTGTCAAACAGCATCCTACAGAAAAACCTTTCAAGAAAGGAGGAGTCAATCAATGTGGCAAATTCATCATGTCTTGTTTTAAGAAATTGCCACCGCTACACCAGCCTTCAGTAACCACTACTCTGATCAATCTGCAGTCATCAACATCAAGGCAAGATCCTCCATCAGCAAAAAGATTACAATTCACTGAAGGCTCAGATGATTGTTAGGAATTTTTAGCAATAAAGTATTTTTTAATTAAGGTAGATATATTACTTTTAGACATAATGCTATTGCATACTTAATAGACTACAGTATAGTATCAACATAAGTTTTATATGCCCTGGGAAAACAAAACATTTGTGTAATTTGACTTATTGCTGTATTTGCTTTTATGCAGTCTTCTGGAATGAACCCACAATATCTCCAAGGTATGCCTGGAAATTACTTCATGGATGAGGAAGCTTAGGCTTAAAAGTATCAAGTGACTGCACAGCAAGTTGTGGGCAAAATTTGGTCAAGACTCAGTTTTCTTAACCCTCCAAACCCTGTGCACATTCTATTATAGCACATTTCAGGTAGATTCTGGGGATACGCTTGTCTTCATTCCATACTCTGGCATCTAGAATTCAAAGAGGGAGGTACCTGTCTTTGGGTTGAGAATACCAGACTGAATTTCAAACCACATTTTCTTAGGAAATAGAGGCAGTGCTTCTGATGTCTCCAGGAACACTAAATGTACAGTGAAAAGAATATTCTGCTCTCTTTTGAGTGGAGTGAGAAACTCAGTTTCTAAGAAATAAAATCTTTCCTCCAGTATTTTATCATTCTGATGAGTTTCTGCTAGAAGCTGACATTATCTTTCCAAAGACAGATATTCTTTAAAAAGCAAAAGAAGAGAATGTCTGTTGACTTTTTTTTTTTTTGAAAAATTTTAGAAGTGTTCATTAAATAAAATATTCCAAATATAATTGCTATATCTGAACTGGAGGCACCCTATGACTGTTTTGATTTTATTTGTTAGAAATGAAATTACAAAATTTAAAGCAAAGCATGTTTAACGGATTTTGAAAAGTTAATAATTGTTGACTACAGTAGAAGGTGATTAAGAAAGGGTTCACAAACTATTTTGCATGGGCCTCTAAATAATTCATCATTTGAATCTGTCCAATGTGTTCAGCTTTCACAGACCAGCTTAGTATCACTGCCAAATTAAAGTTGGCAACTTAAAAGCTTATTGAATCTTTGGACCAAGTGTTTTCTTGTTGTTTAGAATTTTTCAAAGACAGAATAATTATTTAAGGTAGGAAAGTACTTGCCCATGAAAATATGTTTTAACACTGTTTCTCTAAGAATAGGGTTCTATTTTAATACCTTATATTTCTCTTGTATCCTAGTGACTCCTCAATATTCATTTTCATGGTGACTTCCCTCACTTTACTTTGGCTCATAGTAGATGACCTGTAGCTCTATAGGAGGGGGTAATTTGGCCCTCCAGGAAGCTAATACTGAAAATATTATTTCCAATCATTTTATTCTTTGACGTTTACCTTCAAAGCCACTTAATAAAAGCCAGCTGAAACAAAGGTTCTTACCTTCCCTTTCTCTATTACTAGCTTATTTTTTCTTAAAAGATGGTGTTTGTTCATAATGTTTAAATAGATAACTCAATTTTATATTAAAAAATGTGATTTACCTTCCAAAAATGCAATATGCTTGAATTGCAAATTATGTACTGGATGTATGTTGCCTATAAAACATTGTGTTCAAGCGTCCTCAAGAGGGCTATCTATCTCATTTTACTGCAAGTGGCACAAAGAAGCCAGATGGGATATTCAACACTCAACTTGAAAATCTCTAGCTCGATCATCCCATTCATTAAGTACATTTTCCACTTTCCGTGTTAGTGCAGGCAACAGTGTTGCTAAGTTTCTGCCACTATGTAACAAAGATTCCTTTATTCCAGGATCCAATAACATTCCTTCACCGCTTTTAAAGACCTCCCAGCAGCCTCCTCAAAGACCTTGATGAGACTTTGAGAGTTTTCCTAAAAATGTCCTCAAGGCTTCCAGTGCTTTAATTAACACTTTCCATAGGCCTCCCAAGCTTCTTTCTACTACATCATCCCCAGAGCCACTAATACATTCTGAAACTTTGGCTGCAATAGCACCCCACTTCTAAGTACAAAAATTTTTTTGTATGGGCTATCTATTATTGTGTAACAAATCACCTCATAACTTAGTGGTACAAAACAACAATATTACCATCCCTCATGCTCTCTGTGGATTAGGAGTTTGAGAATAGCTTCTTGGCTGTCTCCGGCTAGAGGTCCTTCAAAAGATTGCAGTTAGATTTCAGCTAAAAAAGCAGTCATCTGAAGGTTACTGGGGCTGGAGTATTCACTTTCAAGGTGACATGGTCACCTGGCTGGTGGCTGGTGCTGGTTGCTGGAAGCAGTCCTCAGTTCATTACCACATAGATCTTTCTCCAGGGATGCTTTAGCATGTGATGGCTTTATAGTGTTAGGAGATGACTCTCCATACATCTCTCACATCTTGTGAGCAGGGGATCTTAAAATTTCCCTTGTTCTGAATTCTCTTTTCGAAGATGTTTGCATAGCAAACTGCCTTGATAGTCATGAAGATAGTCCCCCTCTAGAGCAAAGGGAACAGATTTTTCACTTATCTCCTACTTAATAAAGATACTATCTCCTTAAGCTAAAGGTCAGACAAGTTTACAGCCCATTGTAAAAAATTGAGTTTCCTAGATTTGGGTGTGTATCTTCTTTAACACAACCCAGTGCATGTATAATCATCCCTTGTTCCACTTTGCACTGGTCTGTGGAAACTGGGGCTGAAGGAACTGAACATGCCTAAACTTTTGGTTACTTTCATTGTTTTGAGTCATCAGCTGTCCTTTGACTTTGACCCCGGGATCTCGTTTCTTCTATTACCATCCACAAAACTGTGGCGAGGTAACTTGTGTGTTTGCAAGTAAGATAAAATCTCAAATATTCATGGTTCTTGATAGGCAGCTGGCTTCCCCTAGAGTGAATGATCTAACAGATCAATGCAGAAGCTGAGATGACTTTTTGAATTAGCCTAGAATGTGACATATCATAATTTCTACAATGTTCTGTTGGCCAGCCCTGATTCAGTATAGAAAGGGACTATACACAGTTGGGAATATCAGCAGGTAGACTCATTGAGGACTACCTTGAAACATAGCTGCCACAGCTCTCCTAAAAGTTGTAAAAACCTTAGCTCAGGGATAATACACTGATTATCTTTATGTTCCCTGTAGAGTTCAAACTAGTGTCTTCATACAATATCCACTCAACAAATATTTGTTTGGTATCATTGTGTGGAAGAGTACTGAAATTACTAACAATATGTGAATTAGGATCAAGTGAATTAAATATAGCACAGTCATATTTCATTTAATGAATATTTAACCATATACATTCAACTTTATGAATTAAGGGGGAAGAAAGAAAACGGTTTTCACAAAGCAAAGCCCTTTAGTCATAAGCAAATTACTTCCTCTGATGCCCAACCAATAAAAACCAATAATCTATCCCTACTCCAAGGAAAAATAATTAGCTGAACTTCTTGAGAAATAGAATTATATTATATTCAAACCATGTTTATTCTAATTCTTAAAAGTTTAATGAACTTTCGTAGTTAACTTTGACTTAAGCAGTCTGTCCCCTATAAATGTATTTAGAATCTAATCACTGAAAATATACTGACTGCACTGTGTAACATTTTTATGAAACATTAAGATAGGGAATAGAAGAGATTTTTAGTGTAGTGATATAGTTCATCTAACTATATCTAAATCAAACTGCCATCTTCAAGTCCTGCCCCATTTGGTTTATGATATCAGCTCAGCTAGTGGCACAGGCTTCTTTGAAGCTCAGTGATTGAGATTTATCAAAAACAAACCAAAACCCAAAAAACCTGCCATGATCTTGGTGGAAATAATTTTCAAATTCTTATGCAGTTATTATAGTTTCTGGCTTGTAAGCATAATGAGTTTAAAGCATTAATTAGGAACACATTCCATCCTTTGCCTCCCATGGTTAAACTGTTTAAAGACTTTGAAGCCTCCTGGGCAAAACAATCAGGCCATGGTGTGATCATCTCCCTCTTGTTTTCTTTGCTTTGTGCTTCTTCATCTTTAAAAATGTAATTCGTTTATTCTAGGACTGTTTGGCACTTTCCACTTAGCCAACAGTAGACAAAAGAAGTCAGTAGTAGTTTGAGTTTGTAGATTCTTGAAGTGACTTATTTCTGATGGTTGTATACAGTCATTTATTGCATAAATATTTGTTAAGCAAGTGCCAGCTAAGAATCCTGAAACTGTGCTAGGTGCTTTGAAACAAGTGATAAACCAGATGCAGCTCCTGGTTTGCATCTAAAGGAGTGCTCAGGAAAGAAGATGAAATGAGACAGGGACATTCCCATCTACAACCCAAAGAAGCAAGGGGTAACATGCCATGGTAAAATAATACAATAATGCAGATGGTGAAGAGATTATTTCTTGATAAGAGGAATTAAGAAAAGAGACATGGAGGAGATGGGATTCAAGTTCTACTGGAAAGGAATTAGACATGCAGAGGCTGGGATAAGCGAGACTACAGAAGAAAAAAAGAACAAGGAGGCCCAGGAATGTGAGTCATCAAAGTAAAGAATATAAGAGGAAAAAACAGAATAAATTTGAGCTGAGAAGTTGAAATTCAAATTCTACAAGTGATAGGGAACTATTGAAGATATTTTAGCGTGTTGTGATGTCATCTGAAGTTTTCCTTAGGACTTGAAGACAAGAGAATGAAGGTGGTAAGACCACTTAATGGGTCAAACCGTCTAGAGTTTTGTTACATCTTTCTAATGATTTTGGACTTTATTCCAGAACCAAGAATAAGGCATTTTAAAAGAGTTTTAAATATAAGAACCAGTTATTTAGATTTGTATTTTAAATAGCTAACTCAGGCTGAGGTTCAGAGTTTGGATAGGAAGGGATAAGAATAGAGAGAGAGAAAGGTAAGATGGCTCCTTAACTAGTCTGCCTTTATAGCTCTTAGTTTTTGCAGTCTGCCCTTTTGCTTGATGATCCCTTTTAGGCAATGACAGCCTCTTCTGGTTTGACTCAGTATCCTCTATCAAGTATGTTTTTGATTTTCACCTTCTGATCTCTCCCTTGTGATCATAGAAAGAAATGTACTTGGTTTACATAGCATCAACACTTTGGACCCACTTACTGTGTGGTTTCCCCAGTAGTGAAATAAGGGATGGTGAGGTGAGAGGAAATTAGAGAACATTACCGCCATTTGTCATTGTGGTTACTGTAGAGTTTTCTGAGTTTAAATGAGAAGTGTGAGTGTGAGTGTGTGTGTGTGTGTGTGTGTGTGTGCATGTGTGGGTGCCCATCTCAGTATCACTGAAGCCACATACCAAAGACTGTAAGGTTGGCCCTTAACTGCAGGCATGGGACAAAGGCAATCAAAATTCATGTCCTAGACTCAGCAGTCTTAGGAAAGATAAACTCTGAAACTTTTAAGTCTATGAAAATAGAGGACAGTGAGCATTGTGTCCAAAATGAAAAGTCTAATTTTGGTTCTGCCAAAATGGAATAGATGTTAGAGAAATCCTCTGGAGCAACTGAAGCTAGAAGAAGTGAACATTTTTTGAAGAACCTTTAACAAAGCTTCTGGGCACAAATCATTGTGATATTGGTTTGCATTTCCTTGATGATTAGTGATGTTGAGTATTTTTTCATATACCTCTAAGCCATTTATATATCATGTTTTGAGAAATGTCTATTTGGGTCTTTTGCCGATTTTCAATCTAATTGTTTTCTTGATGTTCAGATGTTTGAGTTCCTTGCATATTCTGTATATTAATTCTTTGTCAGATGCATAGCTTGTAAATATTTTCTCCCACACTATAGGTTGTCTTCTTACTCTGCTGATTGTTTCTGTTGCTGTGCAAACTCTTTTTAGCTTGATGTAGTCCCACTTGTCTATTTTGCTTTTGTTGCCTGTTGCTTTCAGGCCTTGTTTAAAAAATTCTTTCACAGCTCAATGTTGTAAAGTGTTTCCCCTTTGTTATCTTGTAATAGTTTAATAATTTTGGGTTTTACATTTAAGTCTTTAATCCATTTCAAGTTAATTTTTGTATATAGTGAGAGGAAGGGTCTAGTCTTATTTTTCTGCATGTATATATCCAATTTTCCTAGCACTATTTATTGAAACAACTATCATTTGTCCATTTTGTGTTTTTGTACCTTTGTAAAAAATCAGTTGGCTGTAGATGCATGAATTTATTTCTAGGTTTTCTATTCTGTTCCATTGGCCTATGTGTCTATTTTTATGCCACTACCATGCTGTTTTGGTTATTATAGCTTTGTAAAATATTTTGAAATAAGATAGTGAGATGCCTCCAGATTTGTTCCTTTTGCTCAAGATTCCTTTGGCTATTGGAGGCCTTTTGGATTTCCATATGGATTTTAGAAGTTTTTTCTTTCTGTGAAGAATGTCATAGGTATTTTGATAGGGATACATTCAATCTATAGATCACTTTGGGTAACATAGACATTTTAACAATATTAATTTTTTCAATTCATAAACACAGTGTATCTTTCCATTTATGTGTGTGTCCTCTTCGATTTCTTTCATCAGTGTTTTGTAGTTTTCAGGGTGCAGATCTTTTATCTCCTGGTTAAGTTTATTCCTAGATATCTTTTTTGTAGCTATTATAGAATTTTAATTTATTTTTCAGATAGTTTACTATTAGCATATATAAATATTTGTAATTTTCTATGTTTGTTATATATCCTGGAATTTTATTGAATCTGTTTATTAGTGTTAATAGTTATTTGGTATAGTCTTTAAGGTTTTCTGTATATAAGATCATGTCTTCTGCAAACAACAACACCTTAACTTTCTCCTTTTCTATTTGGATGCCTTTTATTTTTTCTCTTGTTTAATTGCTCTGGCTAGGACTTCTAGTACTATGTTGAACAGAAGTGGTACAAGGGAGCACCCTTGTTTTCTCTCTAATTTTAGAGGAAGAACTTTTTAGTCTTTGCCTACTCGTATGTTACCTGTGAATTTGTCATATGTAGCCTTTATAATGTTGAGGTACATACCTTCTATATTTAATTTGTTGAGAGTTTTTATCATGAAGAGTTTTTGAATTTTACTAAATGCTTTTTATCCATCTATGGAGATAAAAATATGGTTTTAAGCTTTCTTTCTGTTAGTGAGTTATGTCACATTTATTGATTTGCATTATGTTGAACCATCCTTGCATGCCTTGGATTAATCACACTTAATCATCGTGAATAATCTTTCTTTTTATTGTTATACTTTAAGTTCTAGGGTATGTGTGCACAACGTGCAGGTTTGTTACATATGTATACATGTGCCATGTTGGTGTGCTGCACCCATTAACTCATCATTTACATTAGGTATATCTCCTGATGCTATCTCTCCCATCTCCCCCGTCCCCATAACAGGCCCTGGTGTGTGATGTTCCCCATCCTATGTCCAAGTGTTCTCATTGTTCAATTCCTATGAGTGAGAACATGAGGAGTTTGGTTTTCTGTCCTTGGAATAGTTTGCTCAGAATGATGATTTCCAGCTTCATCCATGTCCCTACAAAGGACATGAACTCATCCTTTTTTATGGCGCATAGTATTCCATAGTGTATATATGCCACATTTTCTTAATGCAGTCTATCATTGATGGACATTTGAGTTGGTTCCAGGTCTTTGCTATTGTGAATAATGCCGCAATAAACATACATGTGCATGTGTCTTTATAGCAGCATGATTTATAATCCTTTCAGTATATACCCAGTAATGGGATGGCTGGGTCAAATGATATTTCTCATGCTAGATCCTTGAGGAATCACCATACTGTCTTCCACAGTGATTGTACTAATTTACAGTCCCATCAGCAGTGTAAAGGTGTTCATATTTCTCCACATCCTCTCCAACACCTGTTGTTTCCTGACTTTTTAATGATCATCATTCTAACTGGTGTGAGATGGTATCTCATTGTGGTTTCAATTTGCATTTCTCTGATGGCCAGTGATGATGAGTATTTTTTCATGTGCCTGTTGGCTGCATAAATGTCTTCTTTTGAGAAGTGTGAATAATCTTATTAATGTGCTGTTGAATTTGGTTTGCTAGTATTTTGTTGTGAATTTTTGCATCTATGTTCATCAGGGGTACTGGTATGTAATTTTATTTTTTGTGTGTATCCTGATCTGGTTTTTGTGTTTGAGTAATGCTGTCTTTATAAAGTGAATTTGGAAGTGTTCCTGCCTCTTTAATTTTCTGGAACAGATTGAGAAAAACTGGCAATAGTTCTTAAAATTCATCTGTAAAGCCATCAGGTCCTAGTCTTTTCTCTGATGGAAGATTATTATTACTAATTCAGCTTCCTCACTCATAATTTGTTCAGATTTTCTATTTCTTTATAATTTAATTCTTTCTAGCTTATCAAATCTGTTGATATATAGTTGTCTATAATAGTCCTATTTTTTTGTATTTCTGTTGTGTCAGTTACATGTCTCCTTTTTCATTTCTGATTTCATTTGAGTCTTTTTTCATTTTTTAAATTTTTTATAGATAATGGTGTGTTAGATTTGTTTTTCTTTCCAAGAAAGCAACTTTTCACTCATTGATCTTTTGAATTGTTTTTGCACCCTCTATTTTATTTATTTCTTCTCTGGGCCTTATTATTTTATTTTATTCCCTATATCAATCTTGGGTTTATTTTCTTCTTGTTTTTCACTTTCCTTGTCAGATTGTTTATTAGAAATCTTTCTTCTTTTGTGATGTAGGAGGATATTGCTATTCACTTCCCTCTCACAACTTTTTTTGTTGTGTCCCATAGGTTTTGTAATGATGTTTTATTCTCATTTGACTCAAGAAATTTACCTTTTAATTTCTTCATTGACCCAATGGTTATTTGGGAGCATGTTGTTTAATTTCCATGTATTTGTAAATTTTTGGTTTGTTTTTGATTTCTAATTTTATACCAATATTGTTAGAATATATACTTTATATGCTCTCTCTCTTCTTAGATTTGTTAAGAGTTGTTTTGAATCCTAACATGATCTATTCTGGAGAATATCTCAAGTGCAGTTGAGAAGAATGTGATTCTGTAACTGTTAAATAGAGTGTTCTGTAAATGATTGCTAGATCTATTTGGTCTATCAGAATTTTATATGTAAATTGAAGTTTTTCTCTTGATAACTTAAAAATTCTATTTTGACAGTTTAAGTGTAATGTGCCACACACACACAAAGACAGCTTACTTCTTCAGTCAGTCCACTTGGAATGTAGTTGTTTATTTATTGTTTTAGTGCCTTTTTTTTGGAGGGACAAGCACCAGGTAAATCCAGTTGGCCATCTTGCTGATGTCACTCCTTCCTATTTACTTTCTTAACACCAGAGAGCAGAGTTTGTGATAAAAATTTTAGCACTTTAAATTCCCTATGGGTAAGTACTTTTTATACCTTTGGGTTGATAATGAAAATAGTTGAGCCAGTTGTAAATATTTCCTGTTGGTGAGTGACAGTACGTTTTTTGCAAGATAAATGACTCTAATTTAAAGAAAATTATCTGCTGGCCTCTTTCTATGTTGTTTCATTGACTAAAGCACTGTTGACTAGATCAACAGTTTCAGATTTAATTAAAATATTAAAATTGCACTTATATGGGTGGCAAACAATGACATGAAAAGAGATTGAGTTTTTGCCCAAAGTTGCATGGCAAATTGGAGTTGGTGTCATCATTAATACAATTTATTATCAGGGCAATAAGTGGGTTTGAATTTGCAAGGATAAGAAACTAACCTCAAAACACAACAAAGAAGAATGACTGATGAAACCAATGAGAAGATGGCTCACCACCAAAGAATTACATTTGGCACTACTTTTATGACTTGCTTCTTATACTTGATCTCAAAGCACTATATGATGAAATTAAGAAAACATTTAAAATGTTCAGCTTATGAAATGTATTTGTTTCCTAAGATGGCATGCCCATTCATGACACTTGGGTTCAATGCACATGTTTAACGGTAAGAAATCTAGCTTAGAAAAATAATAAAACAAGGAGCCATCAAAGCCCAAATCTGCAGTCATTTTTAAGACACTGTTAAATGTTGCTTGCATCATTAAAAACATTTTCATGTGTCTATCACTGAATAGTCATATACCCAATCTTAGGTAAAAATAACTGCATTTGCCAATAGTTTTCAGTTGAAATAAAAACAAAACTCTTCAGCCAGAGAAACCTTTTAAAGTATTTCAGTATTTGCCTATATCGATTTCCTGACATGTATTAACTAACTTACGCTCTCAAGAGGTATTTTTTCAATGACAGATTGTGCAGGTCCTTTTTTCTTTTTCTTTTTTTTTTTTTTTTGAGACGGAGTTTTTGCTCTGTCGCCCAGGCTGGAGTGCAGTGGCCGGATCTCAGCTCACTGCAAGCTCCGCCTCCCGGGTTCACACCATTCTCCTGCCTCAGCCTCCGGAGTAGCTGGGACTACAGGCGCCCGCCACCGTGCCCGGCTAGTTTTTTTTTTGTATTTTTTAAGTAGAGACGGGGTTTCACCATGTTAGCCAGGATGGTCTCTATCTCCTGACCTCGTGATCCGCCCGTCTCGGCCTCCCAAAGTGCTGGGATTACAGGCTTGAGCCACCGCGCCCGGCCGCAGGTCCTTTTTCTCAAGCAATTTATAGTTTAGAAAGGCAAATCAGCAACACATATATTAAGAAATTTTATTAGATATTTCTGTTAAAAATATTGCCCCACTTTGTAAAAATGAGAGAAAATTATATATGGTGGGTTTATTTCAAGATGTATTTTAAAAATTTTTTTATTGAAGTAAAATATACATATAAACTTTGCCATCTTTACTATTTTTAAGTGTACAGTTCAGTGGAAATACATACATTTATATTCTTTTTCCCTCCTACATCCCTCCACCCACGAATCTTCATGAGATCCACTTTTTTTAGCTCCCCTATATGGGTGAGAACATGCAATGTTTGTCTATCTGTCCTTGGATTATTTATGTAAGAAAATGGCCTCCTGTTTCATCCTTTTTGCTGCAAATGATGGGATTTCCTTCTTTTTTATGGCTAAATAATATTCCATTGTGTATATATGCCACACTTTCTTTATCCATCTATTCATTGGTAGATACTTAGGTTGATTTACATTTTGGCTGTTGTGAATGGTGCTACAATAGACATGAGAGTGCAGATATTTTTTGACATATTGACTTCCTTTCTTTTGGATATACATCCAGTAGTGAAATTGCTGGATCAAATGCATGTTCTATTTTTAACTTTTTGAGGAACCTCCATACTGTTCTTCATAGTGGCTGTACTAACTTACATTCCCACCAACAGTATATGGAGGTCCACCTTTCTCTGTATCTTCACTAGCATCAGTTACTGTTTGTCATTTTGATACAAGCCATTTTAACTGGGGTGAGATTATACCACATTGTGATTTCAATTTGCATTTCTCTGATTATTAGTGATGCTGAACTTATATATATATATATTTGTTAGCCATTTGTATGTCTTCCTTTGAGAAATGTCTGTTCAGATCTTTTGCTCATTTTTAAATTGTATTATTTCTTTTACGATTGAGTTGTTTGAGCTCCTCTTGTATTCTAATTACTAATCCCTTGTCAGATGGATAGTTTGCAAATATTTTCTCCCATTCTGTGGTTGTCTATTCACTTTATTGTTTCCTTTGCTATGAAGGAGCTTTTTATTTGGACATAATCCTATTTTTCTATTTTTGCTTTAGTTGCCTATGATTTTGAAATTTTACACAAGAAATCTTTGCCCAGACCAATGTACTGGAGTGTTTCCCAATGTTTTCTTCTCGTAATTTTATAGTTTCAGGTCTTAGATTCAAGTCTTTAATACATTTTGATTTGATGTTTGTGTATGGTGAAAGGTGGGAGTCTAGTTGTATGCTTCTGCATATAGTTACCCAGTTTTCCTAGCATCCTTTATTGAAAAAACTGTCCTTTTCTCACTGGAAACTTTTGGAGCCTTTGTCAATGACGATTTGGTTGTATATGCACGAATCTGCATTCTGTATTTCATTCCATTGGTCCATGTGTCTGTTTCTATGCCAGTACCGCACTGTTTTTGTGACTATAGCTTTGTAATAAATTTTGAAGTAAGGTGGTGTGATGCCTCCAGCTTTGTTCTTTTTGCTGAAGATTGCTTTAGCTATTTAGGGTTTTTGTGGTTCCATAGAAATTTTAGGATTATTTTCTGTTTCTGTGAAGAATATCATTGGTATTTTGATAACGGTTGTATTGAATCTGTAAATTGCTTTGGGTAGTATTGCCATTTTAACAATATTAACTCTTCCAATCCATGAGCATGGAATATCTTTCCATTTTTCGTGTGTGTCATCTTCTATTTCTTTCATCAGAGTTTTGTAGCTTTCCTTTATAGATGTTTTACTTCTTTTGTTAGATTGATTCCTAGGTATTTTAATTTTTTGTAGTTATTATAAATGGAATTGCCTTCTTGACTTCTTTTTCAGATTTTTCACTGTTGATGTATATAAATTTACTAATTTTTGCATGTTGATTTTGTATCCTGCAACTTTACTGAATTTATCAGTTTTAACAACTTTTTTGGTGGAGTATTTAGGTTTTTCTAAACATAAGATCATGTCATCTGTGAATGCAGCTAATTTGCTTCTTCCTTTCCAATTTGGCTGCCCTTTCTTTCTCTCCTTTTTTTTTTTCTTTTGTGAGATAGGGTCTTGCTCTGTCATCCAGGCTGGACTGCAGTGGTGGGATCTCAGCTCACTGCAACCTCCTGGGTTCAAGTGATTCTCCCACCTCTGCCTCCCTACCAGTCGAGACTATAGGCACCCGCCACCACACCTGGCTAATTTTTGTATTTTTTTGTTAGAGACAGGGTTTCACCATGTTGGCCAGGATGGTCCTGACCTCAAGTGTTTTGGCCTCCCAAAGTGCTGGGATTAAAAGTGTGAGCCACTGCACCCAGCCTGTATGCCTTTTATTTCTTTCTCTTGCTTAATTGCTCTGGCCTTTTGAAATTTTTAAGTGTATGTGTAGGCACATCTATTTTAAAAATTATTTTATTATTTCATTCCTTTCAAAGAATTCGGTGTTTTAGAGATGGCATCTCACTCTGTTTCCCAGGCTGGAGTGCAGTGGTGTGGTCTTAGTTCACTGCTGCCTCAAACTCTTGGGCTTAAAGAATTCTCCTGCCTCAGTCTCCTGAGTAATACATAGGAAAATCGCTTGAACCTGGGAGGGGGAGGTTGCAGTGAGCTGAGATCGTGCCCCTGCACTGCAGCCTGGGTGACAGAGAAGGCTCCGTCTAAAAAAAAAAAGCTGGGAGGGTTATGCCAAGGGATTATATTCTGGATTTAATCCCTGTCTGTTACCAGCTGCCTGAAAATTTCCTGATAGTTTTTGGGGCCTTATCCTGCCTCCCTCATATCTGCCTATCTACCTATTCTAACAATAATATCTGCCTCATAGGGCTGATAAGAGGATTAAATTAGTTAATGTACCTAAAGGACCATCAATTGTGGCTGTCACATAGTAGTAAATTAATAAATATCATAATCATTAATGGTAATATTATTTCACCAAAGCAGCAAAGTTACTTTATTGAAGAAAATAAGTTTTAAAGTTAGTTATATAAAAATATTTTAATATTGCGCAAGTGAAACCATGAACTCATTGATTCCTTTTATTTCACATTCAACCAGTTATGATAATGGGAAAACATAATCTGAATGTAACATTTTCTTTTTATTTATTATATGACACACTAGCATTTAGCTCATAATTTTTTTTTGACATTTTTTATCCATAAGAGTTAGTTTCAGCTCTACATTCTTGCTTATAGTTTCTTGAATCCAAGTGTGGTATTCCTCACTTTTCTTATGAACAGGGAGACTTTTCTGAACAGGGAGACAGCACAATTTCATAGAAAATACATGCATGTTTGAATTGAACTTGATTTTTAATTTTTGCATAAAATTTTAATTTGTGTGTAACCTATGTGTATCTTAGTGGACAAATGATTTAATTGCTCTGAACTTGAATATCCTTAGATTTAAATTGTAAACTACAAAGCGTACCTTGTGGGATTATTGTGTTATCTATTATATATTTAAAATAATTTGCAAGGTGATGGCGCATAATATATAATCAGTGATGGCATAAAGTTAAACAGAAACAGCAGAAAAGAAGCAACATTTCCAACATGTAATAAAAATCAGAACAAAAATAAGACTTTTCACCTTTAGTTTTGGAAAAAATTAAATATTTAAAAATTATGCAGTATGGCAGAAGGCTGGAAAAAACTGGAACCCTTACAAATTGTTGATGAAAAGATAAAGAGTTCCATTCTGTAGAGAACAATTATGTAGTGTCTATCAATGTTTAAAAGACAGTCTTTGACCTAACAATTCCACATTTATTTAACTTACATAAGAGAAGAAAATAAGTGCAACATGCCAGAAATCCAGTAAAGAAGTTCAAGTATCAGAAGAGCATGAATCAAAACCAAGTGCAAGAAGAGGGACCTTGACTTTGAACTAAAGGCCACCAGGTACTCACTGGGTCAATGACTCTTCTCATTTTTATGTAAGTATGAATCATCAGGTGAACTACTTAAAATGCACATTCTCGGACGAAAATCTATTTTTAGAAAAGCTGATGATTCTGGTCCTCAGAACATACTTGAAATACCAAGGTTCAAGTACTTCCCGGTAAAGTAGTACTTAACCAGAAGAGTAAAGAAATGGACACTTCAGTCCCCATGTCCACCCCTCCATGCCTGTGGCCAATAGCACTCAAACTCAGAACACCTTTTCTGATGACCCCATACTGTGTCCAGAATCTAGCCCAACATATAATGTCCCATTTTCCAAGTGTAAATTGCTCAGGTATACTTGCAATATGTTAAAATGTTAAGCCCCTTTCATATTATTTCATGTGGTGGTAGGGGTAGTGGTGGTGGGGTTTCAAACTTAGACATGCAACAGAATCAGCTGGAAAGCTTGTTTAAATGGAGATTGATCAGTCCAGTCTGGATGCTGGGTCGAGTTTTAGATTCAGTAAATCTGAGATGAAGCTCGGAATCTGTCTTTTCCTAAGTTCCCAAGTTATACAGATGCTGCTGGTCAGGGACCACAGTTGGAAAACCACTATCTTAATGCAATTGCTTCTGTGCAAGAAAACCAAAACCAAAGCCCAAACAAAAAAGTTCATGCCAATACTAAGTGACAAAAACCAAAAAGCTCTAATAAATTCAAAGGAAATATTTTTCTTCTTTGAATAAATCAAACTGGAAAAACAGGCCCTCTCTACGAGACCATCCTGGCTAACACGGTGAAACCCCGTCTCTACTAAAAATACAAAAACTAGCCGGGCGAGGTGGCGGGCACCTGTAGTCCCAGCTACTCAGGAGGCTGAGGCAGGAGAACGGCGTAAACCCAGGAGGCGGAGCTTGCAGTGAGCTGAGATCTGGCCACTGCACTCCAGTCTGGGCGACAGAGCGAGACTCCACCTCAAAAAAAAAAAAAAAAAAAAAAAAGAAAAAAGAAAAGGGAAACAGGATTGGAAAGGCAACTTCAAAGCAAAGGGCACTCCCTGGAAAATGTCCCACATCGAAGCTGAGAACAGTAGAAGTGTGCAAAAAGAAAAGTCTTAATCACCCTCTGAAGCAAGAGCAACACTGATTCATAAGATGTGTAAGCACTGCTCTTAAATGTAACACTAGATAAGGATTCATCTTGTGAACCATAGGAAGAGGGAAAATATCTGACACATACCCATTTAAAAACATTTCATAACCATTCTCTTGATAAGTCTGTTGAGATGAAGTTCTCCAGGTTTAGTTGTAACTTTTTACGTAAAACAGGAAGAAGGGAAGTAATCCCTGATCTTCTTACTTTCCTCAAGCATTAAGACTAAAGAAATAATCAAAGAGAAGCAAATGTAGAAATGTAATGTAATTCTTTGGATGGAAATAGTGCCTTTAGGAATAAAATTAGGTTTACTTGACAAAGTTTATCCAGGGAATAGTTTGGGGTTGTTAGTGAGCTTGTAAATTGCCACTGTTACTAAGTGACTTTTAGAATACTTATTGTGAACATCAGTAAGCTTGTGGATGGTTTTTCTTTCTATCCCTGATATTAATTGAACTAAAAATAAACCAGACGTTTATCCAGAATGATTTACCACATCAATTATAAATGATTTATTTATAAAATTTCCTCTCAGATTTTTAAATCTTGGATTTTTTAAGATGAATTAACACCTTACTTTGAGAAAAAAGAAATTATTTACCTCTGAAATTCATGTGCAAGTTAGCCAACAATGATAATATTTATCCTAAGAGGTGTAAAAGATTTCCGGGGGCGTAAGTTTCCTCTTTAAAAAGGGAAAGTAATTACTAGATTTAGAATAAATTTCCCCAAAGCAGAACCTGGAATTTCCCCAACCCCTTTAAGTTCTTTAAGCCTAATAGTTTATTTTTGTTGTTTTTAATTATTGTTACTATATAAAATTCAAGACAGTTTTACATATAAACAGCTAAAAATGAAATTTCCCCAAAGTGCATTCAGGGGGTTGATGTTCCTTCTAGGATTTGTGTGTTGTCTATCATTTAATGTCTCTCTCTCTCTCTGTCTCTGTGTGTGTGTGTGCTTATATGTGTAGTATATATATTTATATGCTTTTATTTGCAAATAATTTGTACCTTGCTTTTTTCATGTGGCACTGTGGAGATTTTTCTATGTTTATTCTTTTTTTTTTTTTTTTTTTTTGAGACGGAGTCTCGCTCTGTCGCCCAGACTGGGGTGCAGTGGCGCAATCTCGGCTCACTGCAAGCTCCGCCTCCCGGGTTCAGGCCATTCTCCTGCCTCAGCCTCCTGAGTAGCTGGGACTACAGGTGCCTGCCACCACGCCCAGCTAATTTTTTTTTTTTTTTTGTATTTTTAGTAGAGATGGGGTTTCACCATGTTAGCCAGGATGGTCTCAATCTTCTGATCTCATGATCCACCCGCCTCGGCCTCCCAAAGTGCTGGGATTACAGGCGTCAGCCACCGTACCTGGCCTGTTTATTCTATATCAAGATGTGTAGACCTGTATCATTCACTTAATAGTGGTATGGGATTTCATAATAGAGACACTAGTTCAGTTTAATATTTGTCCCAGTGATAACTTTAAGCTATTACCAGCATTTTTGCTGCATCAATCAATGCTGTAATCAATGTTCTTATAAATACAACTTCGTGTACATATACAACAGCTTCCTAGATGGCATTGCTGGATCAAAGACTACCTACCTTCAAAATTTTGATTGATTATGCCAAATTATCCTCCATAGGGTTTGTATCAATTTGTCATTCTACCAACTATGAGAGTTCTATTTTATACAATATCTCTCATACTGAATGTTATTAAATATTATTTTCCAAATGAATAGGTAAAAATGACATCTGGTATTCTTTAGGTTTATGATTGTTTATTAGTTAAGTTGAAAGGAAAGTGAAGACTTCATTCTAGTAATAGCAGGAGGAAGAAGGGAATGAGGGCAACAGCAGCATTCACAGAATATTAGGTAAAGTCAAAGCTTAGCTGGTGAAATAGAAAGACCTCAAAATACAGAGGCCTAAATAGTAGGCAAGTTTCTCTCTCTCTCTCCCTCTCTCTCTCTCTCTCTCTCTCTCTCTCTCTCATGAAATGTCTGGCTAGTGTGGGCTGGTGGGGCAGCTCTGTTGCAGGTGATTATTCAGAAACTCATATTTATAGCATTTGCTACTCCTAGGATATGATCCTCTTCTGTATGGTAGAAGCTGGGTTCCTGTGTATCTATGCAACCTGTGGGAAGGGGATACTAGGGATGTTGAGATGTGGTTTCTAGCTAGACGTTTATGCATTCAAAACCCCAAACACTAGATTTTAGCAACTTTTTACAGTGGAAGTGAGAGGTGACAACGTGCTGGTAGCCCTCACTTGCTCTCCATGCCTCCTCTGCCTCAGCGCCCACTCTGGCTGTACTTGATGAGCCCTTCAGCCCGCCCCTGCACTGTGGGAGCCCCTCTCTGGGCTGGCCAAGGCCAGAGTTGGCTCCCTCTGCTTGAGGGGAAGTGTGGAGGAAGAGGCGTGGGCGGGAATCGAGGCTGTGCAAGGCGCTGGCAGACCAGCACCAGTTCGGTGGGCTCAGGCTCAGTGGGCCCACACTCAGAGCAGCCGGCTGGCGCCGCTGGCCCTGGGCAGTGAGGGGCTTAGCACCCAGGCCAGCAGCTGCGGAGGATGCACCAGGTCCACCAGCAGTGCCGCCCACTTGTGCCCTGCTCAAATTCTCACTGGGCCTCAGCCACCTCCCTGCGGGGCAGGGCTCGGGACCTGCAGCCCACCATGCCAGAGCCCTGCCCTGCCATGGGCTCCCATGTAGTGCAAGCCTCCCTGACAGGCACCACCTCCTGCTCCCCCGTGCCCAGTCCCATCCACCGCCAAAGGGCTGAGGAGTGCGGGTGCACAGAGGGAGACTGATGGGCAGCTCCACCTACAGTCCCAGCTTAGCATGTACTAGGTGAAGCCAGCTGGGCTCCTGAGTAGGGTGGGGACTTGGAGAACTTTTATGCCTAGCTGGAGGACTATATATGCACCAATCAGAACTCTGTGTCTAGCTCGGGGTTTGTGGATGCACCAATTAGCACTCTGTATCTAACTAATCTGGTGGGGACTTGGAGAACTTTTATGTCTAGCTGGAGGATTGTAAATGCACCAGTCAGCACTCTGTGTCTAGCTCAGGGATTGTAAACGGACCAGTCAGCACCCTGTGTCTAGCTCAAGGTTTGTAAATGCACCAATCAGCACCCTGTCAAAATGGACCAATCAGCTCTCTGTAAAATGGGCCAGTCAGCTCTCTGTAAAATGGACCAAGCAGCAGGATGTGGGTCTAGCTCCGGGCGTCAGATAAGGTAACAAAAGCAGACTGCCCCAGCCTCCATCCCCTTCCACACTGTGGAAGCTTTGTTCTTTTGCCCTTCACAGTAAGTCTTGTTGCTGCTCACTCTTTGGGGCTGTGCCACCTTTATGAGCTGTAACACTCACCACGAAGGGGTCTGCAGCTTCACTCCTGAAGCCAGCGAGACCATGAACCCACCAGAAGGAAGAAACTCCGGACATGTCCAAACATCAGAAGGAACAAACTCCAGACACACCATCTTTAAGAACTGTAACACTCACTGCGAGGGTCGGTGATTTCATTCTTGAAGTCAGTGAGACCAAGAACCCACGAATTCCGGACACAGAAGTGATGCTCCTGACAGCTGCTTCTCAAATGGACGAATTGTTGCTTTGCTCCAAAATTCTATGTATATGCCCTGTATGTGCTGGAGGCTTCGTATAGTGTCCCTAGGGATGAGAAAAGAAAAATGTTTGCCAGGTGAATAGTTGCTATCCTATTAAGCAGGAGCTATGTTAATTTTCACCAGTCTAGATATCACTCTTAGAATAACAGCTAAAATCAGATAAAATTGTTGATAATTCACAGTCATTCTCCAAAGAACATCTAACCATCTTCCCTGGGGTTGATTTGCAGGGTCCTCAAAAACTGCCTAGGACTAGAAACTGAGTGAGAGGCTCTAAGAGGTCATGAATGTCCCCCCTGTCTCCTTGGCAACTCAAGCCAGATTTCTGTTTAGAAAACATACACTTTTTGCAATTATATAGATCAAGTAATACCTCATCAACCACCCATCCACTTTATTACAGGGAACATTGTCATTAGCCACCGCCACAGATTCCTGCAGGTCAAAACACTGATTGCCACCCCATCTCTGTGACTGATTATGGTAATTGCAACCACCTTTTCTCTGAAGGTTAAGCACTACCACATGGCCTTTCCTACCCCAGGATTCCATTATTCTCATTTAAATGAGAGATTTCTTCTCTCATAAACAAGAAATGAAAGATCCTAATACAATGGCAGCATCCCCCACCTTTATTTTCAGTTTGTCAAAGAGCCACTTCAAAACTTTCTGAAGATGCTATTCTCTTCTTTGTGAATTTTCTTATTGGCTTTGATGGAAAGAGTATTAATTTTTTAATGCCTTCACAGAAAAAGGTACAGTGTTCTCTGGATATCTTGATGGACAGACAAGGAAGGTGTATACATTGCATATAATAAATCGGCCTCAAGACCTCAATTCTTTAAAGTCTTGTTTTTTGTTTTTTGTTTTTTTTTTCTTCAAATTAGATGAAGAAAGTTCTGGCAGATTAATATCATGAAACGTTGTTTTTCATTAAATCCAGGCTTCAGTAGCCAACAAAGACAACTACTAGAGGTGCTTACAGTTGCCTTGGCTGGCACACTAATTCAAAATACTGGGTAAATGCATCTGTTATCTATTGATGAATTGGCTCAATTCACCGTTATATTTTGTCTTCTTCAGTATAACACTCTTAGAAACCATCCCTACACAGTTTATAAGGTTCATGATGATTCAGTTTTAAAAGATCTTTTAAGTCTTATGATATATACTGTCTCTTTATGAAATAGGGTTATCAATTCTATACCTGAGGGCTGCTGAGATATAACTCTAGTTATGGGTACAGAAGCAATGAGAGATAGTTGGAGGCGGGTGGCTTTTGAGAAGAACTGGCATCCCTTTGTGAGTCAAAAGTGCAGATTAGGTTATTGAAAGGTCTTTCTACACAGGAAGTTTATTTTTCTAATACCAGGAAAGAAAGGCTCCTTCTTTTTGCAAAATAATCTTGAGGTGATTTGGAAAATCAAAGTTTACACATTCAAATGGGTCTCTCCTATCCAGATATCCTTATCCCCAGTCTCACAGTGTAACTTCTCAACCAATACCCTAAACTTATCATAAGTGCTTTGGTAATGATGTACATTTATAAAATGCAGCAAGCAATTCTGCTACTTACACAATTATATATTGGGGCCCAGTCTTCAGGCATGTCTGTCCTGCAGTTATGAGATATAAGGGATTCTTTTAAGATTCATTAGAGGAGCTGTCTAGTTCTCCACTAGTGCTTTGTGTTTGAAATTTAAGTTGCTGTGCACTTTGATTTTGTGTGTTTGTTTGTTTGTTTGAGCTCCCTGCATAGTCATAAGTAGGTAGCCAGCTCATATTTTTTATAATTACCATTATTGACATAGAAATGAAATGCAACAGGAATTGGATACCTGATCCTCCATCCTATGCCAGCGCTGGCAATAATCCGAGTAATTGTGATACCACAGCAAGCCTTTACCTATCTCCTGTTTTCCTTCAGGAAGATAATGCCTTCATCCAACACTTAACAAACCAGCTTCTGAATACCTTATTAAGGAGCTACTTTACGTGGCTATTCCTGGTAGTAAATACTGTATTATTCAGAATCCCTACAGGAAACGATTCTTCCCAGATGGTTCAAATGCAGAGAATTTAATGAAGGACTACTTATGGATGTGTGCGGGGGGGGGGTGAAGGGATAATGAGGCATCCATGGACTCACATCAGTAAGAAAACATTACTCCAAGGACAGAAAGGTCAGGGAGGAAATGAAGTTACTCAAGCACAGAGGGAGCTAGGATTATTAAAAATATGGGCCACCTGGTTGAAGCATTAGTCTTGGAGGGATGCGGCCAGTGCTAAATATACCTGCCAACTCACAGAAACAAAAGGGAAGAAATACTCTTACCTCTCTTTTTTGGTATTCTCCAATCTCCTGCCAGTGCTTCCAATCGCTGAACTGAACTGGGAACCAATCAACAAGGGAAACCAGGAGATGCAGTCCCTGAAGTTCAGCGTCAACTAAGGCAGGGGAAGAGAATACATAGATCTGTGGAGAAGAGTGGTGATGGTGGGAGCTGCCAATAAAGAACCATCAAAAAGGGAACTATCTCACATGTCATCTCATTTTATCCTTGTACAAATGCTATCAGCATTTCCCTGCATTTTATAAATAGGGAAAGTGAGGGTCAAAGATAAGTTGCTTAGTAAATTGCTTAAGCTCACATAGCTAGTAAATAGCCGTGCCAAGGATGAAGCCAGATCTGTCTAGTGCATATTACAGTCCTTCCTCCACCACGCCATATCGTGACTTAAACATTTAGATCTCAGCATGAAAATGAAGAGACTGAAAGTGATAGAGTTGGTGTGGGGAGTGGGCACACACAAAACATGCATTTTTGACATTCTTGAAACAATTTTAAATACATGTTCTTAATAGAATTTATAATAATATGAGATTATTTATTTACAAATTTTTTACTTACTTGAATGTAGGGCTCATGAGGACAATGATTTTGTTTTTCTTCTTTACTGCTATATTCCTGATGCTAAGATCATTGCACAAAATTTAGTAAATTTTCGAAGAATATTTGTTGAATTAAAAACTAAACAAATGAATAAATGAGTGGGTCAGGATATATGCATTTTCCTTTGGAAAACTAGTAGCATAGAGTTGTAGCCTGAAACAATAAAATTTTAAATAACTCTTCATACCATTGAGCATTTCCTGAATATTTCCAGGAAAAAAATATATCAAGTTATATAGGTATCTCTTTTCTCGTTTAAATATGACATTCATAGTTACAACTATACCAAACACAATCAGTTCTGTCTTTACTGCAAGTTTTGGCCTCTATGATAACAAAATAATATATTGACCACAGTAACCTTTTAAACACTTATTAAGAAAGTTATCTAAAAATTATTTCTCTTCTTTAAGATTAAAGTCACTTGCCCCTTCATCTTTTCCTTATACAAATATTTCCAGATAAATTACCCTTTTGGGTGCCCTCTTCTGTGAATAGTTCAGTTGTTCATTAATTTTCTGAAAATGTTAATACTTGGTAACATAAACTTAATATAGTTCTCCATATGTTTACTGACTTGTCAAGAGCAAAGTGGGGTGATTGCCTTCCTTTTTTAGGAAAATATATCTCTATTAATTAACCTATTTGAGAAATATATCTCTATTAATTAACCTATCAGTAAAACAATTTTCCATTGTAGCCATAGTCTGTTGTTAATTCAAATTGAATATACAGGGAACTAAAAATATTAAGTAATTTTCACAAAAACTACTCTTAAACAAGATTCATTGTGTATAGGTCTACCTGATAGTCTTAAGGCCAAATTTTGAGTTTAGCCACTGGACAATTTGCAGAAGTGCACCCAGTTGTGTTTTGCCCACCACTTTATCTATTATAATCTATTTAATAAATAATAAATAAATAATCTATTTTATCTATTATTCCAATAATAAAAGGAATAATAATGTTAAACATTTATGAGTGCTTACTTATTTTCCAGGCACAGAATACATATCAGATTACTGTTTCAGTCACTAGAGTTGGCTCCTGACTAGTTAGTCAGATTTTATCATTACCAGTTTTGGTGACATATCTTAAATTCCAGGTTTAAGATGATAGTAGGAATTAATTGTGATGAACCCATTCATATCCTTGTAATGTCTTTTAAGGCTCACTTGGGACTGAATAGAGACCTCAGATTCTAGTCTATTTGATCTGCATAGACTCACAGTGAGTATTATCAGAGCTGTTTCATCCCATTTACTTAGCACTCACTGTTTGTTACATTTTCCTTTTCTAATATCTAATTTTTTTAGGTAACTGTTTGTATAACTTTCCTTATTCCATGCCTAAACCATGGAATAAGAGTTAGAGAGAATAAAGGAAAATCACTGCAATATCCAAGGATGTACTGGGGTTTGGGAAGTATAATTATGTTTGATGAATACAAGAGAAAGACAAATGTTTCTGAGAATGCTGGCCTATCTGTATGAATGGCTATGAAATCCTATGTGTTCATCTGTAATTAGCATTATTACATGAGGTTGATAAAATGTGTACAAATCATTTTCTAAAATACAACATTTTCTTAAATACAACATTTATTTTTAATGGAACCTATTGTATAATATAACACTCGTGGCAAGTCACATCACATTTAATGTGCAGCCTGAGGTGGAGTCCAGAAACAATGGAATATTTTACCTTCCATTGATCACTATAGATTCAATAATTTTTCTCAATTCTCCCTCCTGCCATGCGTCTGGTAGTGCGTGACCATGAGTGGAGATTTCTGTGTTCCAAGGATGTGGGTTTGGCCACATGAAGTTTTTGGCCAACGAATATGGAATTCTGAGCCAAGATCTTAAGAGACATCCTAGGTTTTTGCTTGCCTCCTTGGTCTTCTGTGAACCACTGTGACGAGAACATGACTTGGATAGCTCCTGGTCTAGGGGTATGTGGAGACATACAAAGCCCATTTGTAGTTAACCTGAAGCCTGGGATGAAGCACAGTCAACTCACAGCCTGCAGCAGAACCATCCCAAACAAACCACAGACCTGTAGGAGAGGAAATAAACACTTGTGGTGCCAGGTGCACTGAACTTCTGAGTGGTTTGTTATGTAGTATCATAGTAGCTATAGCTGATTAATACAGTTACATTGAATTGGGGGAAGTTTTCAAAAGAAAGGATAAGAGCAAACAAAGTTAAAGATGATGTCAGGAAAGGAGCACAAGAGAGAACTTCTCTTTTTCACAGCTAAGAGAGGAATGAAAGTTATTAAAAAGAATCAGAGTTCCTTTTGCCTTCAATTCCTGGCCTCCTCTCAAGCACTGGATTAAATTAATTGTTATCCCCATATTAAAATTTCCGTTTTTAGGGTGCCCACTAATGTGAGTAGTGAATAAAAATATCTGGTAGCAAAGGAACAGTCTAATTTTCTTAACTAAGAATACACTGGTAGATAAAGGGTGAGCACAGACGGGCTGTATATTTTAGCCTGCCTGAGTCAGGATTTCCAGTGAAATTCTGTGTGCCTCTTACTTAGGTTTTAATGTTTAACATTTAAACATCCAAATGGTCCATTTGTAGAGTACAGTGTATCTGCTTTTGATATCACAATCATATGTCATGGAAAAGATAATTGGGACTTGGGGAAGAAAAGAAAAGGACAACATTCTTAGGAAAAAAGTTCTGAAACATGATGTGAGTTGAAGCTTCCTTTGAGTATCTCTTTGCTACCATCATATTAGGAGAAGCTGAATGGAAAAACGGATCCATTGTTTTTAAAACTGGGAAATTAGAAAGCTACTCTTCAATGCTTTTATGAATATATAACTAATGAGACATAAATTCAGTTACATTCTTTAACTGCTACCCCCTCCCCCTACATGAGTGATGTCTGTAATTCAGCATGACCTACTGTCAGCTCAGGAAATTTCCATCCTGAGATTTTCCTAGCAGAGTCAAAATCAGTCACCGTCACAAACAGATAAAAAATGTTTTAAATGAGAGTGCTTGAAACTGCATTTAAATTCTATCTTGAAAAGTTGCAAAGTGCTTGGTTAATAATTTTCCATAGTATCATTTTTAAACTATTTTGGCATGCTCTATAAATAGTACATACGTTTACTGTTCACATAGTTAAATAAAGGTCTTATATTTCTTGGAACGGAGTATCTTTGGGAAAACAGAAATTCATCCCAGTCCACTGACATTATCCAGCTCATTATGGGTGACAGACAGGTTTGGGTAGACCTTGGCCTGGCAGTAGATTGGAATGAAAGAGGAATTTGGAACAGGTTGGTGTCTCAGGCAAAATAATGGTATGGGTTCCAGGTGGAAGAAACATTGTTTGGGTTTTGGGAAAGCCTCCATCCCTTTTTCCCAGCTGTTTAACAACACATTCTGCAAAGATGTTATTTCTGTACTATTCTAGGCCTACTGTTAAGAGAGTCCCAAGATTCATCCATGTTCCCTTTATTTTTTCCCCTAAATTTTGTAAGGCTGTTTAGGAAAGCTCAGTGAAGAGGCAGAAACAATACATTTAGGAGACAGAGTCATAAAGGAGGTAAGGATTCATAATCTGGTCAGTTATTAATTACATAGTGAGTAGACTAAGAAACAAGTAGCAAACTTGTTTCTACTTGTTAAACAAAGTTGAAAGCTTGTTTCAATTTTCTATCACTGGGATAAAGGAAACAAGATGGAAGAGGAAGGAGTTCATAGACAACCCAAATCACAATTAAAGCAAAAATAGTCAAATGGATTTGATCAAAACATTTATTTAGGCAATATTAAACATTTGGGAACAAAAGTATGATTCTGTAGGCATCATTCAAAAATGTAAAAATGATATAATTTTAGTTCACAAAGACCTTAAATTTCAAATAAACTTTCATAAATCATGAACAAAAAGATTTTCTGTTAGTCTGACCTGTTTACATTTAATAAATTTATCTTTTGTCAATTATTGGAGTAGGAGCTGTGCAAGGCAAAATTAAAGCCCATGCTCCCTTCCTTTCCTCACTTAATTCCTCCAGTTTCACAGCCAACATAATGACTTTGTCTGGATTGAGAGCTGACCCTATAATTCACTCTCAGAAGATAGACCTAAGCCAGGATTAGATTAGAGCTGGGACTGACTTCACCTTCTCACCACCTACAGCACGGAGTGCAGGATCCAGTATGTAGCAAAGGCTTCATCAATGTTTGTTGTAGGAAAACATGAACAAGAGACTGTTAGCCAGGAGAGGAGTGTTGACGTTTAACGGGCTCAGTTCTCAACACCTCTCTATTCTGCTTGGCTTATGAACTAACTGAGAAGTAGGACAACAGAATAAGTCAGATGGAAAACAAAATAATTCCCAATGAAGCTAATAAAATAGAATATGGTTTAAATGTATGGGCAAGTGAACTTCCAAATACTGATCCTCAGAACTAGATAAACTTACCTACCCAGTTACAAAAAGTACTGGATTGCCAGATGCCTTCTCCCCAAAATAAATGGGGATAGAAATAGACTAGTTTATATGTATCTAGTTTCTTTTAGATTTACCCATCAGATTGAATGCTATGTCTTTTTGAAGAGAAATAAATGAAGGAGTAGAGAGAGGCTAAGAACATCACACTGGTGGGATTCCTCCACATAGAAGGCAACATTAAGAATGCTGGAGAGCCATCCCCTCACCTCCCAACAGGGAGGACTGTTACAGAGTCAATAGTTGAGAGCAGGGAGCACTTTGTTATAATTAGGAAAAATCTTAAAAGTTCCCAAATGTGTTGTCTCACTGTTTGTCTTCACCATTAGCATTAATCAGCCCCCAGATAATGAAATTGACTCCAACTTCCAAAATTATCCCTTAAGCATGGAGACAAATTCTGTGTCCACCATTACGGAGGTGTTACCGAATGAGGCCACTAATAAAATTACACATGAATTATGTGAAAAATTCAATGCTAATTTTGAGTATATTAAAACTGTTTGGGGATTTGTGAAATATGGTATACTATAGGAAGCCTTTTTTGTTAATTCTGTATATAATAGTATTTTAATACCACAAAACACGCCCAGGAAAATCTTCAAAACAGTCCAATAGGGTCAAATGTGGTAGCCCACGCCTGTAATCCCAGCACCTTGGGAGGCCAAAACAGGAGGATTGGTTGAGCCCAGGAGTTCAAGACCAAGACTGGGTGACATAGTGAGACCTTGTCTGTCCAACAAGTAATAATAATAAGAAGAAGAATAGTAATAAAATAGCTGGGTTTGGTGGTGTGTGCCTGTAGTCCCAGCTACTCAGGAGTCAAGGTGAAAGGGTCCTTGAGCCCAGGATTCAAGGCTACAGTGAGAGGAGATAGCACAACTGCCTCTAACCTGGATGACAGAGTGAGCATCTGTCTCGAAAGCAAAAACAAAAATATAAATATGGATTTGTGTTTGAGTCCCAAGAAAAACAGAACCCCATAAAGATCCAACTTTAACTGATTTTAAGGTAAAAAGTCTTAGAAACTACCAAGCAGCACATGGTTCCCCTCAGAATATAACTGAGTCTGGTCAGCCAGAAATTCACCTTTGAACTGTCAAATGGTTTAAAAGTCACCGAGAACATGATCAATATTATTAAATTATACTCAAGAAAAGTTTTATCCTATTTCATTTTTTATAGTCAAATTTTTTCTGTTTCCATTTATTTTAAAGCAGCTTAAAGTGTATTTCAAATACTGACAAACGATTGAAAGTTGTCAAACAAATGAGATTATGTAGATATACTGAAAGGATTACAAAGTTGTACCTGTCTGGGAAACTTAGAAACTGAATAGGAAAGGTTTAAAAGAGGAAAGCAAAAAAAAAAAAAAAAAAAAAAAAGGGAAATAACCCAGGCCTAAATATTATATTTAGAGAATTAAGTTTGCCATGGAATTGTTTTCTTCTTGAATTAAAGCCAAGTCAGTGGACACTTTTAATAAAAATCACATATTTGATAAAAATTTATGACTAATTCTGTCTCTATTTTTAGCTATATTTCTTATGGAAAAAACATTTAAAAAATCATGTAGGTACTTTTTGAGTTCATCTACTATGAATTAGTTCTGATTTCATATGGGTTAATTACAAACAGATATTTCTTAATAGTTTAGACCACCTCTTCCTTGAACTCTTTTTCTATGATATTTTCATAAAGAGGGCATAATAGCCTCTTAAGATTTTATATGTCCTTATAAATTTGTAGTATTTTATTATCAAATAGCATATAATTTTGTGCAATCTTCCTTTACAAAATAATTTTAAAGGAAGGTTTCATGGAGAATCACATAAATATAAAAATACAGAAAATGATACAGAAATAAAGCTTCTACATTGCTGTGCTTCCTTATCTTTTCAATTTCTTTCAACTCTTGTTTCTCCAACAATCTGCTTATGACTCTTTGTCCAGCCTCCCAGTGTGCATTGCCTCAGAAAGCTTCTACTCCCATTCAATGCTTTTCACACAGTACATTTTGGACTTCCATGTTCTCCTCTCACTTGTGGTTCAATCTTAATTTTGTACTTCCTAGAACATTTTTTTTTTGTTTTGTTTTGAAGAAGCCGTGTCAGTAACTAAAATACAACAGTTTTAAACAAAACTCATTTCTTCTCCCTCAGACTGTCTTTCCATTCTAATGTTGGGCAGCAGCTGGGGCACTATGTCTATCTGCCTCTCAAGCCAGGAACTTTGCAGTCATACTTTTTCCTCCACCTTTCCTCACTTACATCCGTTCTTCTCATTACACCCTAGTTTGTCATCAAACCACCAAGGTTTTTTGTAGTGAAGTTTTTTCCCCTATGATATAGTACTCTGTTACACCATATCTTCTACAGTGGGATGCACAAAAAGACAGTTTATGGTACAAATATTAATTCCAATCGTATAGAGATAATTCTGGGTTACTGTAGTAATTGAGCTACAGAAATTTTGGTCTCATTACTCTTTAAGTTGATAAAGTTTGAAAGTAGACATAACCACCTGGTGCCAAAATAACAATCCCAACTATGGATTATTAGTAGCCTAACAAAAATAGAACCCTACATATTTCTTTTAGATTTAGGGATATAAAATTATCAGTTAATATACCTAAAATATTTGAACCCCTTCCACAGCAAACACTTACTTTTGTATTCCTTAAAAGAACTCTCAAGGCGCTATCACTTCTTCTGGCTTCTGGGACTGCTTATGTAGTTTTGGGGCAGCAAAGCTTCTGATACTCTGAGTAACAAGTTATTGGCACCTAAGATTCTTTAACCCTGGTGGTACTGTGACACAAATATAGTGATATTGGCTATTCACACTCCTTCCTATAACTTCTCGTTCCTTTTCCTGCTTGCTAGTTGATTTAAGAGCCAGCCATCTTATGAGACAGCTTTAAATTCAACCTTGACTAGAAGCAGAGGGATGGATAAAATATAGATTTCAAGACCCTTTCATTCCTAGAAATTTTGCTTATTTATTTCTTAAAAAATTATTTGGTAAGTAAGTGCAGTGATTCTGTGTTGATGGGTGCAAGAAAAATGTCATCGTATTAACTTTTGTCATTATGCAAAGAGAAGATAGCTCTATATTATTTGTATATATATCAATTTAGTTTATATATTTGCAGTTTTTCCTTTCCTTTGAATACCATTTCTTTGTTAAGTAATATAAAAACTTCACCAAAATTGCAGCAGGTTAATAAACAGAATTGTAATTTAGTTCATTGAAAGATACACAGATGAGTTTAATCAAAATTCATACCTATCTTACTAACTGAACTCGTTGATCAGCTAACAGTGTAGTAATTAGTAGTAATTAGCTATCAGCCTCTTTTTTATGGTCATTTTACTAATTAAAATGTTAGCTTTGATTTGAAGCATAGGAAATATAAATTGAAAATTACTTCTTCTAACTACAGATTACAGTGAATTACAGTCACCAATACATTATTGGTTTGTTTGTTAAAATTTCTGTGAGATGACATGTCCAAGTCTTGTGGGTCTTGTGGATATTTCCATCTTAAAGGTGAATGGATATTTTGCAAGACTTAAAGTAAAATTACATATCAAGTAAGTGTTAGATCAAATGGAAGAATTAACCATACATTTATATGTTACTGCCATACCATTTAAGAAAAATAAAAGGAATGTTTTTCTTCAAACCTGTAAATTACTCCTGTCATCTCACTGAATATCTTAAAAGCGTCAAAACAAAACTACATTTCATTGCAAAGAAGGTCTAAGACATTAAGATGTATTTGTTTTAAGTAATAAACTTTTCTGTCTCCAACACAATAATGAACAAAGTGGTGAAAGGATTGTTGTCCCTCTGTTACTCTGATCAGTGTAATCAACATGTTTAGAAACATGTACAGGAAACTGGAAAGAGAATAGAAGGAAAAAACAAGAAAATGTGTTTGTACTGTTCATTCAGGCCCCTATAGCTGTGTGATCCAGGGATTACTATCAGTAGGATTTCCAAGGGCCCTTTTTCCTTATTTATCTGAAAGACTGTTGTCATACAAATAACACTCATGAAGGGACCCCCTAGAGATTGTTTCATTAATCTTTAATGCTTAAGGCAAACCTACATACAAATGCTCATATGAGACAAAGGAATTATTTTTATGGAGAATTCCACAGCCTCCACGAATACCCCATTCCACTGTTTAACAACGATCATGAAGTTCTGCTTTATTCTATAAAGTTATTCTTTGTCTCGACTTCATGCTCTGACGAGATTGAGAACATCTGGTCCTCATTCCTAATATAATGACATTTCCTGCTCCAGAGTTCCTCTTTAAATCACCCTCAACCTTCTCTTCTTTAGGCTAAATTCCAGGTCTGCTCACTCTTCTCCAGAGTCATATATGCCAAGCTTTTCGGTATGATTGCCATCCTAATTCGTAAAAAGCCACTGTCCTTTAGCCCAGAACCGGTCCGTTAGCTGAGAGGACCAGAACTTCCCACCTGATTCCTGCTGATCATTATTACATGACCACCTTCCACATCTCTGTATGCTCATTACCTTCATTTACGTTCTCAAACATGCTCGAGGAAAAGAAACGATTTTATTTCAGGAAGAGACATTTCTTTCCATCAACATGCTTTCCTTCTCTGTCCCAAGGGAAGATTGCAGATCACACTGAGCTTTGGGAGTCAAGTGGCAGACAGCTGTGGCTTCAGCTTCCGGCGGTCACACAACTCCAGAGGGACTGGAAGGTCAAGGGAAGCATGTAGAACCGCAGGCTGTTCACGTGGCTTGGAGGAGGAGATGACCAACCCTTAATAAAACACCGTCTGCCGGACATGCCATTGGGACTGGCATGCTAATTGAAAACAGCAGGCGTGGCTCTGCAGCTCTTTGACTTTAGCACACGGCTTAGCATAACTTTTCCTTCCACAGGAAAGGCAGTCCTCGGCCAGTAAAGCTGTGTTTCCTAATAAAAAGAAAAAAATCCGAACAAACCACTGCTCTAGTAGAAGATAAAGAAACATTCCTCTTTATTTTCTTTTTTAGGAAGTTCCATCTTATTTAATTAATTTATGTTATTTTATTTTTTCAACAGGGCCAAAGCTTGACGCTGCTGTCCACAAATATTTTATCAAATTAGGATGGAAACTATCTATTAATCAAATTTATTTTTTCAAGATTATGAGTGCTCTGTTATTTTTACCACAATTTATTTTTCTTTTTTTCTACATCAAAGTGACATGGGCAAATAGTTCAGTAGGTTTGTATTATTTTTATGGAATAGCAATAAAGTGCCTACCTCTCCCAACCCCAGTTTTCTTTCCTGCAAGCAACTACTTTATTCTCTTTTAGCTATTTCCTTTATTACTTACCTCTGTTCCTTTAAATAATATGCTTAGTGTTAGTTTTGGTTTTTTAATTTTAAGCAATACATATTGACTTTCTACTATGGAAAATTAACATTTAACTTCTGTCACTCCACCACTTTCTCATTCATTTTTTGTTTCCCTAGCCTCTCAATATAATTATATCATAATTTTGGTTAAATAGGTGATAAATATTCACATTATTAAAAATAGCATATATATGTATAATGCTATTTACCAATGAGCTATATAGGATAAATGATTATTCTTCACCATTTGCATAGCATTTTATTTTCCCTAGAATTATAAATTTTTCTCGTTTTTTTCTATCATTTAGTTTTCTATATATTTATCATGAATTCATTTTTAAACTCTCACAAGTTACCTGTATCTCCTTTTTAAATGTTTAAATATCAAGTGTTTTAAAAGTTCTTTCTTGTGGCTATATTTCTTCTTAAGCCTTTCTTGCATGCTAACTTCTTTGTCTTTAAATTGATATATCATACATGTTCCTAGTCTTCTAGAGTTTTTTGATCTGCTGTAATCTGGACTAGTTTCTCTCAAGGCCTGGTCCATAGCCGTCATCATGTTCTTTCCCTTGACCATTATACTGAGAATTCCATTTGCTTCCCTCTTGAGTGGATCCACTGTTTTCTAGATTCTCTCTCTTTATATGGATTTATTCTCTTATTTTGGTGAAAGACGTCTTCTCAATCATTTCTTAAGAAGGTATATGTGAGTGATGTATTATTTTAGATCTTTCAAGTTTGAAAATATCTTCATATTGTCACATTTAATAAATAATAACTTGATTGAGTTTAGAATTCTAGATTGGTATTATCGTCACTCAGAATTTTGACAACTTTCCTCCATTGACGTCTAGTTTCTGGTGTTGCTGTTGAGAAGTCGAAAGCCATTCTGATTCTGGATCCTTCTTAAGTAATTTATTTTGTTTTCTTTCTGGATGCATACAGAATCTTCTTTTTATCCATGATGTTCTGAATTTCACAATGGTGTGCTTTGGTGGAGTTCAACATCAGGACTATGCTGAGCACTTACTGGGCCCTTTCAATCTCGTGATATTATCTTAGATTATTATTATGTGACTTTTTCCTCTCATTTCTCTGTTCTGTCTTTGCTGATATTTTGTTTTCAAATGTTGAAATTCCTGCATCACTATTCTAATTATCAATTATCTTTTTTAAAATTTCCATTTATTTTACCATTCTACTTCCTGGAGTCTCCCAACCCCATCCTTATTTTTCATTCCTTATACTGGAGTTTAAATTGTAACAGTAATATATTTTAGTTTCAGAAAATTTATTTGTTTTTTGGATTATTTTAAGGTAGAAACTGTCTATTCATCCATGTTCTATTTGATACGACCCTATTCTTGTTTCATAAATGCTACATTTTCTCATATTGCTAATGAGAGTAATGATTCTCTTATTTTAAACTCTCAAGTCTCTCTATAGACTCTGGATCTTCAATTTGTTTTTATTCTGTCTCCTTTGTAATAAAGTTTTGTGCTAGCAGATTTATTCAAATGTTGACAATCATCAACTGCTCTTAAATGGTAAAGATTATGACACAAATCAATTGATTAGAAACTTAATTCTCCCTGTGTGCTTCACTCTTCCATGTGTTCTGGCTGAGGTATTTCACTGAGGGAAGCCTGGATATCATTAACGGGACTTTTCTCTTGAGCTGATCAAATTCCCTGGATAATAACTCTACAATCTTATGCTTGGGAGGCAGTAATCTGTTGCTAGTATTCTGGAAATCAAGCAGCAGAAGAAAACTAGGACTTCAACACTGAATATTAAAACTTTCCTTGAATTCTCCCCTTCCCTGTAAAAATTCCTGAATCTCATCATTTCTTAGTATCCCACAGAGCATGTCTACTTTATCTTCTGCAGAGGAAAAACATCCTGTATTAAGGTAAAATGGGAGAAGGGCAGTTACAGAGGGTGAGGGAGAGGCTCTAGAAGGTATAACTGTTTCTTAAATTTTCAAACAAGTCTCTTTGCAGCCTTACCTTCAATGCACTTTCACAGATACCTAATGCCATCTTACCAAGTTGTTTGGGTACTATGGTGTAACTGGTTTCTTCTTAGTTTTCTCAGCTATCATCTTAAGATTCTGTTTTCTGTCTTATAATGTCAGTTATCAGTTATTCAGTTTTTGAGCTTTCTACATTTATTAATCCTATATCATTTCTAGTCCCCTTTGACTTAGGTTTCATTTGGTAAGCTCTATTTTATTATTTTAGAGAAATTTTGAATGAGTGAAGGAAAATCTGTATGCTCAATATGCCATCTTCAACTGGAAGTCACTTGGTTACCATTCATTCTTTCACTTATTCTTTTAAAAAGTCTAAACCAGTGATATAAATGAGCAGATCACACAGGCCTACTCATACACGAGACATGTAATGCAATCACTATCTATTGCATTACATATACTTGATTCGCAGATGTATTTTGTCTCTAGTTTTGCAGATATTTTGGCTTGTAATCTGTAATCTCTCACTGTAGACAGAAGTGGCTTTGGATTCCAGCCTTACAATTTACTAGACACTTGACTTTTGACAATTAACCTCATCTCCCTGCATTTCAATTTCTTCATCTCTAAATGGGGATAAAATAATTTTCATGTATGACTATTGCAAGAATAGCTATGTTGTATGCAAAGTTCGTGGGATGCAGCCAGTATAATTACTTCATGATTTTTCAAACATTGTTTTTCTAAACTTTTCCTTTCTCAAAAATACCCAAGATGATTAGATAGCTCTGTTTACCCTGTTTTGAGCTACAGCTATGACTTTTGATCAAAATCAAATCAATATAAAATGGATATTGAATGTAAGTGATATATTCTGACCTCAAAAATTTGAGGTAGAAATATATACATTATGGTAGTTGTTTTAGAGTTATTCATCAGAACTTTATTTCTTAGTAATTCACTTCTTTAAAAGCTATGTATTTTTTCAAGGTTTTTACCATAGCTGAACTTCGTATTTTCTTCTGTAAAATGAGGATAATGATATCTTCTTCACATGGTTTTGTTGAATGAAATGGGATAATCTGTATAAAGTGCCTAGTACTGTGTTTGGCCTCAAGGATGTGCCCATTAAATAGTATCAGAGAAGAAACCCTGAATAACAGCAATCACATGCTAACATAAGGAAATTTTTTATTCAAATATAGACAGTTATTAAATAACCATCTGTCATGGCCGGGCGCGGTGGCTGAAGCCTGTAACCCCAGCACTTTGGGAGGCCGAGACGGGTGGATCACGAGGTCAGGAGATCGAGACCATCCTGATCTACACGGTGAAACCCCCGTCTCTACTAAAAACAAAAATACAAAAAACTAGCCAGGCGAGATGGCGGGCGCCTGTAGTCCCAGCTACTTGGGAGGCTGAGGCAGGAGAATGGCGTAAACCCGGGAGGCGGAGCTTGCAGTGAGCCGAGATCGTGCCACTGCACTCCAGCCTGGGCGACAGAGCTAGACTCCGTCTCAAAAAATAAAAATAAATAATAAATAAATAAATAAATAAATAACCATCTGTCACATTCAATTCCAGGATAATCTAAGAAGTCTCTCTTGCTGTCACTGGTAAAATGTACTCTTTGAAAAAATACCTCTTTCTAACAAAAATGTTTTTGTCTAGAGATATTTAGAAGGATTCAATAATACTTTCAAAATGTAAGATTATTCTTTAATGCAGCAGTTCTACTTCTAGCATTTTAACCTCCTATATAGATATACATGTGTGTATGTGTATATATACACATATATGCTTATATATAATTAGAAAGTCTGAGAAAACACATCAAATACTTAAACATACATCAAATAGTTATCTCTGGGAACAGGTGAGTAAAGGGCAACGTTCGCATTTTATTTTGTCTCTTCATTGCTTGAAGTTTTATAGAGAGATATTCTCTTTGTATTTTTTTCATAATCAGCAAAACATGTAGTTAAATAATAAGGTTTAAAGTTCTTTGTGGAGTCAACTAGAATCTACACAGGCATATTGCATTATATTTAGTACAGAGGGTCCCTGACTTACAATAGTTCAGTTTATGTTTTTTTTTTTTTTTTACTTTAGGGTGGGTTTATCAGGACATGACCCCATCATAAGTTGAGGAGCATCTGTAATGCAAAGCCCTCTGAAGATTTTGCAGTATTTGAGCATCACTGTAATTTCTCCTTGCTCATTTATTAAGTATCTCATCACTGTAGTTCCCTCACTTTCTTCTGCAGTTTCTCTGAACCCTTTACTATTGGGGAAAGGATAATGTTGTTTAAATACTATACAGTATTATTAGTTACATTGTACTATGGTCTGTTGAAGGAATTGAATATCACATGATTCATTTTTAATTTTTTAGAATAAGACAACAGATGTAGGAGTAATATCTGTATTTTATTGAACTTTATGATAATATGGCAATTAAGCTATTTTAAAAAGGGCTCGGCTCTGCCACTACAGATAGCTAAAAGTTCAGGATAATATGTAATAAAATTTAAAAAATATATAAACTGGTTTCAAGTGAAAGGAAAATTCTAAGTTGGTAAATACAAAAAAAGAGAACTCAAAGCCAGATCAGGCTATGGGGGCAGCTGAGACTGTGTAAACCACAGAGGCTATGGATACAGATATCGAATTTAAGGGCTGGGAGATAGGCTATTAATCCCCAGTTGGGAGGAGGAAAAGGTTGTAAAACTGCAAGCTTTGAAGTCTGAGTGGAAAGAAGTCTTCACATTCTTGCTTAAAATTCTACGGTCCCTTACCATAACTATCAGAATTAAGTCCACATTAGCATGGCTTACAAAACCCTTAATCTGAGAATTTTCTGTGAAATTTCCAGCCTCAGCTCTTTCCATCTGGTGCCTGAAACATATATACTGTCTTAATCAACTATGCACACAGCCACAAATAGGCTATACACTCTTTCTTTTCCGTATGAAAACTTATTATTATTATTATTATTATTATACTTTAAGTTCTGGGATACATGTGCAGAATGTGCAGGTTTGTTACACAGGTGTACATGTGCCTTTGTGGTTTGTTGCACCCATCAACCCATCATCTACATTAGGCATTTCTCCCTAATGCTAACCCTCCCCTAGACCCCCACCCTCCGACAGGCCCCGGCGTGTGATATTCCCCTCCCTGTGTCTATTTGTTCTCACTGTTCAACTCCTACTTTTGAGGGAGAGCATGCACTGTTTGGTTTGCCATTCCTGGGTTAGTTTACTGAGAATGATGGTTTTCAGCTTCATCTATGTCCCTGCAAAGGACATGAACTCATCCTTTTTTATGGCTGCATAGTATTTCATGGTGTATATGTGCCACATTTTCTTTATCTAGTCTATCACTGATGGACATTTGGTTGGTTCCAAGTCTTTGCTATAGTGAACAGTGCCACAATAAACATATGTGTGCATGTGTCTTTATAGTAGAATGATTTATAAGCCTTTGCGTATATACCCAGTAATGGGATTGCTGGGTATATTCCTAGATCCTTGAGGAATCGCCACACTGTCTTCCACAATGGTTGAACTAATTCACGCTCCCACCAACAGTGTAAAAGCATTCCTATTTCTCCACATCCTCTCCAGCATCTGTTGTTTCCTGACTTTTGAATGATCACCATTCTAACTGGCATGAGATGGTATCTCATTGTGGTTTTGATTTGCATGTCTCTAATAACCAGTGATGATGAGCGAACTTTTTTTCATGTTTGTTGGCCACATAAATGTCTTTTTTTGAGAAGTGTCTGTTCATATCCTTCGCCCACTTTTTGATGGAGTGGTTTGTTTTTTTCTTGTAAATTTGTTTAAGTTCCTTGTAGATTCTGGATATTAGACCTTTGTCAGATGGATAGATTGCAAAAATTTTCTCTCATGCTGTAGGATGCCTGTTCACTATAATGATAGTTTCTTTTGCTGTGCAGAAGTTCTTTAGTTTAATTATATCCCATTTATCAACTTTGGCCTTTGTTGCCATTGCGTTTTGTGTTTTAGTCATGAAGTCTTTGCCCATGCCCATGTCCTGAATGGTATTATTTAGGTTTTCTTCTAGAGTTTTTATGGTTTTAGGTCTTATATTTAAGTCTTTAATCCATGTTGAGTTATTTTTTCTATAAGGTGTAAGGAAAGGGTCTGGTTTTGGTTTTCTGCATATGGCTAGCCAGTTTTCCCACCACCATTTATGAAATAGGGAATCGTTTCCCCATTGCTTGCTTTTCTCAGGTTTTCCAAAGATCAGTTGGTTGTAGATGTGTGGTGTTATTTCTGAGGCCTCTATTCTGTTCCACTGGTCTATATATCTGTTTTGGTACCAGTACCATGCTATTTTGGTTACTGTAGCCTTGTAGTATAGTTTGAAGTCAGGTAGCATGATGCCTCCAGCTTTGTTCTTTTTGCTTTCGGATTGTCTTGGCTATACAGGCTCTTTTTTGGTTCTATGTGAAATTTAAAGTAGTTCTTCCTAATTCTGTGAAGAAAGTCAATGGTAGCTTAATGGGGATAGCACTGAATCTATAAATTACTTTGGGCAGTATGGCCATTTTCATAATATTGATTCTGCCCATCCAAAAGCATGGAATGTGTTTCTATTTGTGGCCTCTCTTATTTCCTTGAGAAGTGCTTTGTAGTTCTCCTTGAAGAGATCCTTCATATCCCTTGTAAATTGTATTTCTAGGTATTTTATTCTCTTTATAGCAATTGTGAATGAGAGTTCACTCATGATTTGGCTCTCTGTTTGTCTATTATTGGTATGTGGGAATGCTTGTGATTTTTGCACCTTGATTTTGTATGCTGAGACTGTGCTGAAGTTGCTTATCAGCTTAAGGAGATTTTGGGCTGAGATGATGGGTGTTTCTAAATATACAATTATGTCATCTGCAAACAGAGACAATTTGACTTCCTCTCTTCCTATTTGAATACTCTTATTTCTTTCTCTTCCAATACTATGTTGAATAGGAGTGGAGAGAGAGGGCATCCTTGTCTTGTGCCAGTTTTCAAAGGGAATCCTTCCAGCTTTTGCCCATTCAGTATGATATTGGCTTTGGGTTTGTCATAGACAGCTCTTATTATTTTGAGATATGTTCCATCAATAGCTAGTTTATTGAGAGTTTTTATTTATTTTTATTTTTATTTATTTATTTTTGAGATGGAGTCTCGCTCTGTCACCCAGGCTGGAGTACAGTGGTCGGATCTCAGCTCACTGCAAGCTCCGCCTCCCAGGTTTACGCCATTCTCCTGCCTCAGCCTCCAGAGTAGCTGCGACTACAGGTACCTGCCACCTTGCCTGGCTAGTTTTTTGTATTTTTAGTAGAGATGGGGTTTCACTGTGTTAGCCAGGATGTTCTCGATCTCCTGACCTCGTGATCCACCCATCCCGGCCCCCCAAAGTGCTGGGAATACAGGCTTGAGCCACCGTGCCCGGTGAGAGTTTTTAGCATGAAGGGATATTGAATTTTATTGAAGGCCTTTTCTGCATCTATTGAGATAATCATGTGGTGTTTGTCATTGGTTCTGTTTGTGTGATGGGTTATGTTAATTGATTTGCCTATGTTAAACCAGCCTTGCATCCCAGGGATGAAGCAGACTCGATTGTGGTGCATAAGCTTTTCGATGTGCTGCTGGATTCAATTTACCTGTATTTTATTGAGGATTTTTGCATCAATGTTCATCAGTGATATCAGCCTGAAATTTTCTTTTTGTGTGTATGTCTCTGCCAGGTTTTGATATCAGGATGATGCTGGCCTCATAAAATGAGTTAGGTGGTGCTTATTTTTCTATTGTTTAGAATAGTTTCAGAAGGAATGGTTGTTGTGGGAAGTCAGGGACCCTGAATGGAGGGACTGGCTGGAGCTGTGGCAGAGGACCATAAATTGTGAAGACCTCATGGACATTTATCAGTTCCCCAAATTAATACTTTTATAATTTCTTATGCCTGTCTTTACTGCAATCTCTGAATATAAATTGTGAAGATTTCATGGACATTTATCAGTTCCCAAATAATACTCTTGTAATTTCTTATGCCTGCCTTTACTTTAATCTCTTAATCCTGTTATCTTCGTGAGCTAAGAATGTACGTCACCTCAGGACCACTGCTGTACAAATTGATTGTTACACATGTGTGTTTGAACAATATGAAATCAGTGCACCTTGAAAAAGAACAGAATAACAACAATTTTCAGGAAACAAGGGAAGACAACCATAAGGTCTGACTAACTGCAGGGTCAGGCAGAATAGAGTCATATTGTTCTTCTTGCAGAGAGCCTATAAATGGACGTGCAAGTAGGAGAGATATTGCTGAATTCTTTTCCTAGCAAGGAATATTGATGATTAAGACCCTAGGAAAGGAATGCATTCCTGGGTGGAGGTCTACAAACAGCTGCTCTGGGAGTGTCTGTCTTATGCAGTTAAGATAAGGACTGAAATACACCCTGGTCTCCTGCAGTAACCTCAGGCTTACTAGGATTGGGAAACCCCAGCCCCAGTAAATCTGAGGCAAGACTGCTTCTCTGCTCTCAAACCCTGTTTTATGTTAAGATGTTTATCAAGACAATATGTGCACCACTGAACATAGACCCTTATCAGGAGTTTCTGATTTTGTCCTTGCCCTGTTTCCTCAGAAGCATGTGATCTTTGCTTTGCTTTTTGCCCCTTAAGGCATGTGACCTACTCCCTGTTCATACACCCCCCTCTCCTTTTGAAGTCCTTAATAAAAACCTGCTGGTTTTGCGACTTAGGGGGCATCACGGACCTACTGATATGTGATGTCACTCCTAGTGGCCCAGCTGTAAAATTCCTCTCTTTGTATTCTTTCTCTTTATTTCTCACACTGGCCAACACTTAGGGAAAATAGAAAGAACCTACTTTGAAATATTGGGGGCGGGTTCCCCTGATAAATGGTATTAGCTGCTCTTTGTATGTTTGATATAATTCAGCTGTGAATCTGTCTGGTCCTGGGCTTTTTTTTTGTGAATACCACATTTTCTTAATTCATTCATTGATGGACACTTAGGTTGCTTTCACCTCTTAGCTATAATAATAATGCTGCAATGAACATGGCAGTGCAAATATCTTTTTGAGATCTTGTTTTCAATTCTTTTAGATAAATATTAAGAAGTTGGATTGCTAGATCCCATAGTCATTCTATTTTTAATTTTTTGAGGAAACTCCACACTGTTTCCCACAGCAGCTGCACCATTTTACATTCCCACTGTCGATGACAAGGGTTCCAATTTTCTCACCTATACCTGTTACTTGTTATTTTTCAGGTTTTGTTTTGTTTGTTTGTTTGTTTCTAACATAATTGCTATGCTAACAAATGTGAGGTGATATCTCATTGTAATTTTGATTTGTACTTCCCTGATGATTAAGAGAGTATCCTCTGTTCACCATCTTTACATATACTAGTTAGCCATTTGTATGTCTTCCTTGGAGAAATGTCTATTCAAGTCTTTTGATCATTAAAAAGAATTGGTTTATTTGTTGTTATTAACATTATTGAGTCATAGGAGTTCTTGATAGTTTTAGATATTAACCCCTTTACAGATATCTGGTTATGCCAAGATTTTCTCCCATTTCATTGGTTGCCATTCCAATCTATTGATTGTTTCCTTTGCTGTGCAGAAGCTTTTTAGTTTGATGTAGTCTCATTTGTCTATTTTTGCTTCTGATGTTTGTACTTTTGGTGTCATATACAGGATTTCATTGCCAAGACTTTTCTCTTATGTTCTTTTCTAGGAAATTTATAGTTTTCAGGTATTATGTTTAAGTCTTTCATCCATTTTAAGTTGATTTTTGTGTATGATGTAAAACAAGGGTCCAATTTCATTCTTTTAAATGTGACCATATACTTTTTTTTTTTTTGCACCATTTGTTGAAGAGACTGCCCTTTCCCCATTTCGTGATTTTGGCACACTTGTCAAAGATCATTTGTATATGTTTGGGTTAATTTCTAAGCTTCCTATCAATTCTATTGGTCTATATGTCTGTCTTTATGTCAATACCATATTATTTTAATTACTATAGCTTTGTAGTGTGTTTTGAAGAAAGGAAGTATGAGGCCTCCAGCTTCAATATTTCTTCTTAAAATTGTTTTGGCTATTCTGTGTCCCAAGTGGTTCCACATGAATTTTAGGATATATATATTTTTTAATTTCTACAGTGAATACTTTTGGATTTTGATAGGGATTGCCTTAAATCTGTATCTTGCTTTGGGTAGTTTGAGAATTTTAACAATATTAAGTCTTCCAATCCATGAACACAGATGTCTTTCCACTTATTTGTGTCTTCTTTAATTTCTTTATTGAAAGTTTTGTTATTTTCAACATACAAGGCTTTCACTTTCTTGGTTAAATTTATTCCTAAGTATTTTATTTTTGGGATTATTGAAAGTGGGATTGTTGAAAGTGGTATTATTTTGTTGTTAATTCCCTTTTCAGATTTTTTTTGTTATTGCATAGAAGTGGTGAGAGTGGGCATCCTTGCCTTCTTCCTGATCTTAGAAAAGATGGTAGTTTTTCACTACTGAGTATAATGTTAGCTGTGGATTTTTCACATATGACCTTTATATGTTGAGGTAAAATCCTTCTAGTCTTTGTTTGTTGAGTGATTTTGTTCTGAAAAGGTGTTCAGTTTTGTCAAATGCTTTTTCTGCATCGATTGAGATGACTGTGTAATTTTTATCCTTGTTTTGTTACTGTGGTATATCACATTGATTAATTTTCATATTCTGAGCCATCCTAGTGTTCTAGGGATAATACCAAATTGGTCATGGTGTATGATCTTTTAAATGTGCTGTTGAGTTTGGTCTACAAGAATTTTGTTGAAGATTTTTGCATCTGTATTCATCAGGAATATTGACCTACAGTTCAATTTCTTGTAGTGTTTGGCTCTGTTGTTAGGGTAATGCTGGTCTCATAAATGAGTTTGGAAGTGTTCCATCCCTTTAATTTTCTGGAATAGATTGAGAATAATTGGCATTAATTTTTCTTTAAATGTTTGGTAGAATTCTTCAATGAAGCCATCTAGTCCTGGGTTTTTCTTTGTCAAAAGGTTTTTGATTATGGTGTGAGCCCCCTCACTAGTTATAGATCTGTTTAGATTTTCTGTTTCTTCATGACTCAGTTTTCATAAGTTGTACATTTTTAAGAGTTTATCCATTTCTTCTAGGTTATCCAAATTGTTGGCATATAATTGTTTTAGTATTATAAGGGGGTTAATATCTAAAACTGTTAAGAACTCCTACAACTCAATAATGTTAACGATACTTATAATATTTTTTATTTCTGTGGCATCAGTTATAATGTCTCCTGTTTCAGTTTTTTATTTTATTTGAGTCTCCTCCCTTTTATTCTTAGTCCAGCTAATGGTTTGTCAATTTTGTTGATCTTTTTTATTTATTTATTTTTATTTCTATTCTTTATTTCATTTATCTCTGCTCTAATCTTTATCATTTGTTTCCTTCTGCTAACTTTTGGCTTAGTTTTATTTTTTCTATCTTCTTGAGATGTAAAATTAGGTTGTTTACTTAAGATCGACCTTCCTATTAAATCTAGACATAGACCACTACAAATTTCTCTCTTAATACTACTTTTGCTGCTACCTTAAGTTGTAGTGTTTTGTATTTTCACTTTTCTTTGTCTCAAGATATTTTTTAAGTTCCGTTTTAATTTCTTCTTTGATCTATTCGTTTTCATAAGTATGTTTTTTATTTTCCATATATTTCTGAATTTTCCAAAATTTCCCATTATTGATTTCCAGTTTGATTCCATTGTGGTTGGAAAAGTCTTCTTACATCCATTAAGAACTTATTTGTTACTTAACACATGTTCTATCCCAGAGAAAATCATGTGTGTGCTTGAACAGAATGTGTATTCTGTTCTTGTTGAGAGTATGTTCTGTTATGTTTTTCAGGTCTATTTGGTATATAGTGTTGTTCAAGTCCTGTTTCCTTGTTGATTTTTTGTTTAGGTGTTCTATTTATTATTGAAAGTGAGTGTCAAAATCTTCTGATATTATTGTGTCACTATCTGTTTCTTCATACTGTTCTGTTAAAAGTTTATGTACTTAGATGCTTTATATACTTAGATGTTCTGATGTCGGGTGCATATATTTATAGTTGTTTTATTTTCCTGATTAGTTGACCTTTTTAAATTATTTTGTAATGTTTTTCTTTGGTTCTTGTGATAGGTTTTAACTTAAAGTCTACTTTGTCTGATGTAAGTGTAAATACCCCTGGCTTTCTTTTATTATTATTTGCCTGGACTATGTTTCTCCATCCTTTCACTTTCAGCCTGTAAGCTTTAAGTCTAAAGTGTGTCTCTTGAAGATAGCATATAGTTGGATCCTGTTTTGTATCAATTTAGACATTCTTTCTAGATTTTGTTTAACTTTTATTGTAGGTTCAGGGGTACATGTGCAGGTTCATTTTGTAGGTAAATTGCATGTCATGGGAGTTTGGAGTACAGATTATTTCAACAGCAAGATAATAGGCATTGTATCTGATAGATAGTTTTTAAATCCTCAATCACCTGCCCCCTTCCACCTTCAGGTAGATTCTGGTATCTATTGTTCCCTTCCTTGTATCCATATGTACTCAATGTTTAGTTCTCAGTTATATGTGAATACATGCATATTTGGTTTTCTGTTCTTGTGTTAGTTTGCTTAGGATAATGATCTCCGGCATTACCTGTGTTGCCACAAAGGATATGCTCTTGTCTCTTTTTTATGGCTGTGAGTATTCCATGGTATATATGTACCACATTTTCTTTATCCAGTCTACCATTGATGGGCATTTAGGTTGATTCCATGTTTTTTCTATTATGAATAGTGCTGCAATAAATATACACATGTATTCGTCTTTATGATAGAATAATTTATATTCCTTTGTGTATATACCCAATAATGGCATCACTGGGTTGAATGGTAATTTTGCTTTGAGTTCTTTGAGAAATTGCAAAACTGCTTTCCACAATGGCTGAATTAATTTATATTTCCACCAGCAGTTTATGAGTGTTCCATTTTATCTGCAAACTTGCCAGCATCTATTATTTTTGGACTTCTTGATAACAGCCATTCTAACTGGTATGAAATGGTATCTCATTATAGACACTCTGTTTTTCTTGATTTGGGAGTTCAATCACTTTACATTAAAAATAATTATTGATAGGGGAGGTATTACCATTAATATCTTACAAATTGTCTTCTCTCATAATTTTTTTGCACTTCTTTTCCTCTCTGTCTTCTTTTGTTTTTCATTTTTTTTTTTTTTTTTTTTTTTTTGGTAATGACATGCTTTGATTTCCTTCTCATATTTTTTTGTATATCTTCTGTAGATGTTTTCTTTGTGCTTACCATAGAGCTTACATAAAACATCTAATATACATAACAGTATATTTTGAACTAATGATGACTTAACTTCAGCTGCATAGAAAAAACTCTACTCTTTTGTTGTCCCACACAGAATTTATGTTGATGCCACAAATTACATCTTTTTATTTTGTGTATTCATTAACACATTTTATAGTTATTTTAATACTTTTGTCTTTTAACATCCATCCCAGAATTGGCATTGATTTACGTACTGCCATTATATAGAATATTCTGTACTTATCTATATGGTTACATTTACCAGCAAGTCTTCTACCTTTGTATGCTTTCAAGTTGCTGTTCAGTGTCCTTTCACTTTGACTTGAAAGACTCCCTTCAGCATTTCTTATAAGTCAGATCTAGTTGTGATAAAACTCTTTAGATTTCCTTTGTCTGGAAAAGTCTTTATTTCTCCTTTTTTGAAGGATAATTTTGCTAGATATTGTGTTTTTGGTTGGCAAGTTTTTTTTTCTTTTAGTTTTTTCAATATATTAACCCACTTCCTTCTACAAAGTTTCTGCTAAGATACCAGCTGATAGTCTTATCTCTCCGTGTAGGCTCTCTTGTATGTGACAATTCACTTTAGTTTTGATGCTTACAAAATTCTTTTTTGGATTTTGACAGTTTGATTATAATGTGTCTCAGTGTTTCCTTCCTTGAGTTTGTCTTATCTGGAATTCATTTGGCTTCTTGAATCTGGATGTTCATTTCCTTCACAATAATGAAAAGATTTTGGCCATTAGTTCTTTAAATAAGCTTTTTTCTCCTTTCTTTCTTTTTCTTCCTCTTCTATTTCTGGGACTCTCATAATGTGTATTTTAGTCCACTTGGTGGACCAAATAAATTCCTTAGGCTTCTTCTCTCTAATAAATTCATTAGGCTTCTTCTCTTTTCATCCTTTTTTTTAAATTTCTCTCTGACTGAATACTTTCAAATGACCTGTATATGAGTTCACTGATTCTTTCTTCTGTTTATCATAGATGATATTGAACCTATTTAGTGAATTGTAAAATTCAATTATATTCTTCAGCTACAAAATTTCTATTTGGTTCTTTTGCACATTTTCTATCTCTTTATTAATGTTTGCATTTTATTCTTACATTTTCCTTGATTTCAATGAGCAGTTTTATGATGCTTATTTAAAATTCCTTGTCAGATAATTCATATACCTCTGTTTCTTTAGTGTTGGTTTCTGGAGATTTATTTTGCTCCTTTGGTTTGACCAACTTTAACTATTTCTTTCTGTGCCTTGTTACTTTGTGTTGGGATCCACGCATTTGAAAAAACAGTTACCTCTCCCAGTCTTTATAAACTAGCTTTATACTGAGAAAGACATTCACTAATTAGCCCAATTGGAGATTCTGTGGACTTCTCAAACCTTTTCTGTGAATGTATCTTCTCTAAACTTGTGCATATACATTTCCCATTAGAGAGGTTTTGTCAGGTTCTCTTTCTCTGACAAGTGAGTATCACAACTTTCCCTACTGGTTTCAATGCAGTTGATTTCACACCCACTTGGGATGCATGAACCTCTTGAATGCTTTCTGGATTTCTAACAAAGATAATTTGTCTGTGTATTGTTACTGAATCAGTGTCTCCACTGGGGAAGGAGGTGCTGGAGCTTTCTATTTTGGCATCTTGCTGATGTCATCCCTCAAAGCATAATTAATTGTATAAATAAGAACAAATTTCTCTAAAGTATCAAATACTTATTAGAACACACAGGTTACAACAGGGTACTTTTGATCGAGCAAAGTTCCACTCTTCCTTTTCTACCTCTCTTCTCCAACTTATACTGCAGTTGAATTTGGGGTTTGGATTGCAAAGCAAATTTTTAAAGAAAGGGAACCTTACAAGGAAATTTTAAAATAAGTCTTACTGATATTTTTAGAGCATCCAAAATAAGTCTCTTGGGAAGTAAGTTTCTAAAATTTCATGTCTTTTCTTCGTCACTCAGTCTTGAAGTTGGAAAATCATACTTTTTTAGTAGCTTCGTAAAAAAAGTGTCAGAACTTTGTGTAATAAGTAGTTCAAATCATCTCAATTTTCCTACTTTTCTCAAATATCTTTGTCATGAAGTGATGAGTCCCAACTGCAAAATTTCTATTAGCTGTCAACTTTCCATTGACCAATGATTCATTTTCTCATGTAATAAATCACTTCCACTCCACTACACAGTAGGAAACTTTGTGGTATGTTTCCAGCATAATTAAAAATAGTTTGTTATTCTCAGCTTCTCCTTGACTATTTGAATGAAGACATTAGAGAACCATCAAAGTCTGCATACTCAACACAGGATTGTCACACTGTTGGTCAGAGTGCCAAAAAGCCGAAGAGAAGAAAACCACAGTTGAAGAAGAAGCATTCTTCTGGCCAAAAGGAAAGATGAGTACAACTGCCTCATACATTCTAGTTCTCAAAAACTGGGTTCAGCTATATATATATATATATATAGCTGAATATATGTATTTTTACATATATATGTAAAAATACACACACATCTATATACACACATATACATACACACACATAGGTATATCTATGGACAGCTGATACATATATATGTATACATTTATATATGTATATGCATATGAATATATATGAATAGCTTAATATTTATATTCTATACTGTTTGTACATATACATATATGCCAATATTAAGCTATTCATAAATATTCTGTAAGCTTCTTTTTTATTATTTTTCCTCTAGAATAGAATGCATTACTATATTAGATTTTCATTGTTTTGGAGCTCTATTTGCTACTTACATTGTCTAAAATAAGTTATTTTATTTTATTTACCTGGCACAGTGAGAGGGGCAGATAAAACACAGAGTATAAATAAAATCTTAAGAAAAAGTTGACAGTAATTAATTTGTAAATATTTTTTCCCAAATAGCTTTTTTTAGATTAAAAAAAAAATCTAGTCTAGCAAGCCACAATGTTATTGGTAGATATTTTGGTCTCTAGCTATAATGCTACTGATGAATTTTATCCTAATATTAATTTTAGAAACAATATAAACAAATAAATTATTTTCTTTTTCTTTAACTTTTTCATTTCTTCAATATGTTTTTGGGGAACAGGTGGTAATTGGTTACATGAATAAGTTCCTTAGTGATGATTTCTGAGATTTTGGTGCACACATCACCTGAGCAGTGTGCAGTACAATGTGTAGTCTTTTATCCATTGCCACCCCTCACCTTTTTTTCCGACTCCCCACAGTCCAATGTATCATTCTCATGCCTTTATAGTTTATGTCTCCTCATAGTTTAGCTCCCACATCTGAATGAGAACATACAATGTTCTCCATTCATGTTCCTCATTTGATATTGGTTTTCTATTCCTGAGTTACTTCACTTAGAATAATAGTCTCCAATTCCATCCAGTTTTCTGTGAATGCCATTATTTCATTCCTTTTTATGAATGAGTAGTATTTCATGGTGTGTGTACCACATTTCCTTTATTCCCTCGTCGATTGATGGGCATTTGGGCTGGTTACATATTTTTGCAATTGCAAATTGTGCTGCTATAAATATGCATGTGCAAGAATCTTTTATGTATAATGACTTATTTTCCTCTGGGTAAATAGCTAGTAGTGGGAATGCTGGATCAAACAGTACATCTACTTTTAGTTCTTTGAGGATCCTCTACACTGTTTTCTATAGTGGATGTACTAGTTGACATTCTCACCAACAGTGTAAAAGTGTTCCCTTTTCATCACGTCCACACCAACATCTATTACGTTTTGATTATGGCCATTCTTGCAGGAGTGAGGAGGTACCACATTGTGGTTGTGATTTGCATTTCCCTTATAGTTAGTGATGTTGAGCATTTTTCCACATGATTGTTGGCCATTTGTATATCTTCTTTTGAGAATTATCTATTCATGTCCTTAGCCTACTTTTTGATAGGACTGTTTGTTTTTTTTTTTTTCTTCCTGATTGGAGTTCTTTGTAGATTCTGGATATTAGTCCTTTGTTGAATGTATACATTGTGAAGATTTTCTCCCACTCTGTGGGTAGTCTTTTAACTCTGCTGATTATTTCTCTTGTGCAAAAGCTTTTTAATTTAATTAAGTCCCATCTATTTATCTTTGTTTTTGTTGTGTTTGCTTTTGGGTTCTTGGTCATGAAGTCTCTGCCAAAGTCAATGTCTAGAAGGGTTTTTCTGATAGTGCCTTCTAGAATCTTTAGGTTTCAGATCTTAGATTTAAGTCTTTGATTCATCTTCAGTTGATTTTTGTGTAAGGTGAGAGATGAGGAACCAGTTTCATTCTTCTACATGTAGCTCCCCAATGATCCAGCACCATTTGTTGAATAGAGTGTCCTTTCTCCTCTTTATGGTTTGTTTGCTTTGTCAAAGACAAGTCAGCTGTAAGTGTTTGGCTTTATTTCTGGTTTCTTTATTCTGTTTCATTGCTCTATGTGCTTATTTTTATACCTTTACCATGCTGTTTTGGTGACTATGACCTTATAATGTAGTTTGAAGTCAGGTAATATGATGCCTCCAGACTTGTTCTTTTTGCTTAGTCTTGCTTTGGCTATGTGGGCTCTTTTTTGGTTCTGTGATAATATGAATTTTAAATTTTAAAATATGAATTTTAAGATTTTTTTCTAGTTCTGTGAAGAATGTTGGTGTCGTTTGATGGGAATAACATTGAATTTCTAGATTACTTTTGGCAGTATGGTCATTTTCATAATATTGATTCTACCCATCCATGAGCTTGGGATGTGTTTCTGTTTGTTTGTGTCTTCTATTATTTCTTTCAGCAGTGTTTTGTAGTTTTCCTTGTAGAAGTCTTTCACATCTTTGGTTAGGTATATTTGTAAGTTTTTTTTTTTTTTCAGTTACTGTGAAAGGGGTTGAGTTCTTGATTTAATCCTTAACTTGTTTGCTGTTGGTGTATAACAGAGAACTACTAATTTGCGTACATTAATTTTGTATGCTGAAACTTTTTCATTTACCAGTTCTAGGAGATTTTGGATGAGTCTTTAGTGTTTTCTAGGTATACAATCCTATCATCAACAAACAATGACAGTTTGACTTCCTCTTTGCTGATTTGGATGCGCTTTATTTCTTTCTCTTGCCTGATTGCTCTGGCTAAGACTTCCCATATTATATTGAATAGAAGTGGTAAAAGTGGGCATCCTTGTCTTGTTCCACTTCTCAGGGGGAATGCTTTCAACTTTTCCCCATTCAGTATAATGTTGGCTGTGGATTTGTTGTAGACAGTTTTATTACCTTAAGGTATGTCTCTTCTATGCTGATTTTGTTGAGGGTTTTAGTCATAAAGGGATGCTGGATTTCGTCAAATGCTTTTTCTGTGTCTATTGAGATGATCATGTGATTTTTGTTTTTAATTCTGTTTATGTTGTGTATCACATTTGTTGACTTACATATGTTAAACCATCCTTGCATCCCTGGTATGAAATCCACTTGATCATGGTGTATTATCTTTTTGATACGCTGTGGGATTCAGTTCTCTAGGATATTGTTGAGGACTTTTGCATCTATGTTCATCAGGGATACTGGTCTGTGATTTTATTTTTGTTATGTCCTTCCCTAGTTTTGCTATTAGGATGATACTGGCTTCATAGAATGATTTCGGGAGATTCCCTCTTTCTCTATCTTTTGTAATAGTGTCAGTAAGATTGGTGTCAATTCTTCTTTGAATGTCTGATAGAATTCAGCTGTGAATCCATCTGGTACTGGACTTTTATTTTTGGCAGTTTTAAAAAATTTTATTTCAATCTTGCTGCTTATTATTGGTCTGTTCAGAGATTCTATATCTTCCTGGTTTAATCTAGAAAAGTTGTATATTTCCAAGAATTTTCTAGCTTGTGTGGATAAAGGTGTTCACAGTAGCCTTGAATAATCTTTTGTATTTCTGTGGTATCAGTTGTAATATCTCCCATTTCATTTTTAATTGAGCTTACTTAGATCTTCTCACTTCTTTACTTGGTTTATCTCGCAAATGATCTATTTTATTTAACTTTTCAAAAAAACAGCTTCTTGTTTCATTTATCTTTTGTACTTTTTTGTTTGAATATCATTTAGTTCTGCTCTGATTTTGTTTATTTCTTTTGTTGTGCTGGGTTTGGGTTTGGGTTTGGATTGTTCTTTTTTTCTCCAGTTCTGTGAGGTGTGACCTTAGACTGTCTATTTGTGCTCTTTCAGGCTTTTTGATATAGGCATTTAATGCTATGGACTTTCCTCTTATCGCTGCTTTTGCTGTATCCCAGACATTTTAGTAGGTTGTATCACAATTACTCAGTTCAAATAATTTTTTAATTTCCATCTTGATTTCACTGTTTGCCCAGTGAGCATTCAGGGGCAGGTTATTTAATTTCCATATATTTGCATGATTTTGAGGGTTCCTTTTGGAGGAGGTGATTTCCAATTTTATTCCTTTGTGTTCTGACAGAGTACTTGATATAATTTCAATTTTCTTAAATTTACTGAGACTTATTTTGTGGCCTATCATATGGTCTATCTTGGAGAATGTTCCATGTGCTAATGAATAGAATGTATACTCTGCAGTTGTTAGGTAGAATGTTCTATAAATATTTGTTAAGTTCATTTGTTCTAGGGTGTACCTTAAGTCCATTGTTTCTTGACTTTCTGTCTTGATGACCCGTCTAGTGCCGTCGGTGGAGTATTAAAATTTCCCACTATGATTGTGTTGCCGTCTATCTCATTTCTTAGGTCTAGAAGTAATTGTTTTATAAATTTGGGACTCCAGTGTTAGGTGCACATATATTCAGAATTGTGATATTTCCCTGTTGGACTAGTTTTTCTATCATTATATAATGTCTGTCTTTGTCTTTTTAAACTGCTGTTGCTTTAAAGTTTGTTTGTCTGACATAAGAATAGCTACTTCTGCTCACTTTTAGTGTCCATTTGCATGAAATATCTTTTTCCACCCCTTTACCTTAAATTTATGTGAGTCCTTATGTGTTAGGTGAGTCTCCTGAAGACAGCAGAAACTTGGTTGGTAAATCTGTATCCATTCTGCCATTCTGTATCTTTTAAGTGCAGCATTTAGGCCATTTACATTCAATGAAGTATTGAGATATGAGGTATTATTTCATTCATTTTGCTATTTGTTGTCTGAATACCTTGTTGTAGTTTTTTCATTGTGTTATTGTTTTATATATCATATAAGACTTATGCTATAAGGAAGTTCTATTTTGGTGTATTTTGAGGATTTATTTCAAGGTTTAGAGCTCCTTTTAGTAGTTCTTATAGTGCTGGTTTGGTAGTGGCAAATTCTCACACCATTTGTTTGTCTGGAAAAGACTGTATCTTTCCTTCATTTATGAAGCTTAGTTTGGCTGGATACAAAATTCTTGACTAATAATTGTTTTGTTTAAGGAGGCTAAAATATAGGACCCCAATCCCTTCTATCTTGTAGGGTTTCTGCTGAGAAATCTGTTGTTAATCTGATAGATTTTTCTTTATAGGTCACCTGATGCTTTTGCCTCACAGCTCTAAAGATTCTTTCTTTCATCTGGTCTTCAGATAATATGATGACTATTTGCCTAGGCAATGATCTTTTTGCAATGAATTTTCCAGGTGTTCTTTGAGCTTCTTGCATTTGGATGTCTAGAATATTCTCTCAAACATGTTTTCCAAAGTTTTAGATTTCTCTTCTTCCTTGGGAATAACAATTATTCTTAGGTTTGGATATTTAGCATAGTCCCAAACTTCTTGGAGGCTTTGTTCAGTTTGAAAAATTATTTTTTCTTTTTCTTTTTTTTTTTTTAACAAAATGGGTTAATTTGAAAGCCTTGTCTTGATGCTCTGAAGTTCTTTCTTTTGCTCATTTGATTCTCTTGCTGAGACTTTCTAGTGCATTTTCAATTTCTCTAAGTGTGTCCTTGCTTTCCAGAAGCTGTGATTTTTCTTTATCTATCCTTTCTATTTCACTGAAGAGTTTTCCTCTCATATCCTGTATCATGTTTTCGATTTATCTAAGTTGGACTTCACACTTCACCTTCCTCTGGTGACTCCTTGATTAGCTTAATAATCAGCCTTCCAAATTCTTTTTCTGGCAATTTAGAGATTTTGTTTGGGTTTGGATCCATTGCTGGTGAGCTGTTATGATCTTTTGGGAGTCCTAAAGAAGTTTATAAGTTCTTTAGGACTTTATAAGTTTTATCATATTATCAGAATATGTTTTTCTGGTTCCCCCCAATTTGGGTAGACTATGTCAGAGGGAAAATCTGAGACTCAGGGGCTGCTTTTCAGATTCTTTCGTCTCAAGGGTGTTCCCTTGATGTGGTGTTCTCCCCCTTCCCCTAAGAATGGAGCTCCCTGAGACCAAACTGTAGTGATTGTTTTTGCTCCTCTGGGTCTAGTCACCCAGCAGAGCTACTGGACTCCAGGCTGGTACTAAGGAGTGTCTGCAAAGAGTACTGTGATATGGTCTGTCTTCAGGTCTTGCAGCTGTGGATACCAGCACCTGCCCTGGTGGAAGTAGCAGGGGAGTGAAATGGACTCTATGAAGGTTTTTGGTTGTGTTTTTGTTTAGTGCGCTGGTTTTGTGTTGGTTTGCCTCCACCCAGGAGGTGGCGCTTTCAAGAGCGCATCAGTTGTGGTCCTATAGGGAGTATGCAGACTGGCCCCAGGGCTACCTGGTTAGGTATTTGGGTTTCTCAGAAGGTGAGTAGGGCCATAGAGCCCCTAAAAGATTATGACCATTGTCTTTGGCTACCAGGGTGAATAGAGAAAGACAACCAGGTGGGGGCAGGGATAGGTATGTCTGAGCCCAGCCTCTCCTTGTGTGGGGCTTGTTGCAGCTGCTGCATGGGATGGCGGTGTGGTTCCCAGTCTAATGAAGTTATATTCCCAGGAGGATTATACTTGCCTCTGCTGCATCATACAGGTCACCAGGGAAGTAGGGGAAAGCCGGCAGTCACAGGCCTCACCCTGCTCCCACACAGCCTGCAGTCTTAAAGGCTGGTCTCAGTCCCACCATATCCCCTCTGCAGCACTGAGTCTATTTTCAGGCAGCTAGGGACAGGCAGAGAACGTGTCCCAGACCACCACCTTTCTCAGTCCCTCCTGAGAAAGCAACTCAACTCACGGTTTTTTTGGCATCTCAGAGAGCCTGTAGCAGTGATCCCATTCCTTCAAAGGGTCTGTGGATTATCTCGGCTTTCCTGGTATGTTCCTGTGATAGTTCTTGAAGCAAAAGTTCACTATGTGAGTCTCCACATGCTGCTCTGTCCATGTGGGCAGGAGCTGCAAGCTAGTCCTGCCTCCTATCCACCATCATCCTCTGCAAATAAATAATTTTCAACTGGCATTTATTATTAATCTGTTCCAGGCACTTAATAGATATACACGTATTGTCTAGTTTCAATGACCACGTTATAGGGGAAGATGTTAAGTAACTTACCAAACATCCCACAGCCAGATAGTGGCAGAGCTAGAATTGATACTGAGCAGAGAAAAGAACCATACTCAAAAACCTTATATTATTCTTTCTTCATTCTTGGTGTTCAATGAGTAATAACACAGTCTATTTGCTGTGTTAATTTATAATCTTAAATTAAAACACGATGTGATAGGAAAGGATAAATTATAATAGTATCATCCTACTTTGTTTTATGGTAAAGTAAATCAGTCACCACAAGAGAGAAAATCACTGCACACACACACACACACACACACACACACACACACACATAAAATTGTGAAATTATACCAAGTATCATTTTCTTGTCGATATGCCCCTCCAAAGACTGAGTTGATTGTACTACACCTTCTCAGAGCTCTATCTGGGAAAGGATAGGAAGGTTCACATGCTTCTTTTTTTTTTTTTTTCCGAAATGGCAAAAAGCCCAGACTTTTTTGTTACCATTCCATGGTAAACATTTGTCTCTCCAGTCACCCAGATTCATGATTCATTTGTTAGGGGCTTAGTGGGCACATTTTGGCTGTCAGCCTGCCATGTGCCCATGCCGGGCATTGAGTGAGTTCTGTATAGAGGAAGTCTCTCCTTTTTGACCATACAAGAGCATGTGGATGGGCTTTCTAACCAGATGCAGTTTAGCAATGAGATAGGTATGCAACACAGGAAAGGCCTAAGGAGGCACCTCGCCCACAAATTACCGTGGGTGCCACACTCAGCACTAAGCAGTATTGGCCATGAACTACATTAGAGCACAGTAACTGTACTGTTTTATCGTGCCTCTATATGTGTTAGATAGCACAGAGATGTGACTTCTTAAGGAACCATCACTGTTTGAAACACATGAAGCAAGTCTAGAACTGCTATATCATACAACAACTATGTGTTTGCTTTGTTTCATAATGATTCATAATGGTCTTTTGAGCATTATGAATCAGGCTATACAGCCTCATTTTTTACATCATTTAAAAATGAGACTTCTATCAACATCAATTCTTAAAATGTGCATAAAACATCTGCACTGATGCCCCCTAACCTTGTTGGAGCTCAGGCTTTTGCCTTCAAGAAATCATTATACAGAACAACAACTGTATAAAACTTGAAGAATAGCTGAGAATGTAAATGTAGAGGAAGTAAAGAGGCAAAGGATCAATTAAAGCCACATCTTTTCTTCCTGTTAGGTTGGTGCTTTCTCTAAGACTTTCTATGTTTCTTATTTCATTCATTCTTTTAATGAATAATTATTGTGTGACTTCTATGTGCAAGGCACTTGTGCAAGGCACAAGAATGGAGGAGATAGTTTTGAGGCACAGAGTAGTTTGAGGGGTAGGCTGGTCCTGGGAAGTGTGCTAATAAGCATAGTTTAAATTAGGAAATGAGCACAGTATACCCAAATAGCAGCAATATTCAAGTGAGAGAGGAATAAATATAAAGAAGTAAAAAAATTCCCATGTATATTGCCTATGCCAAATTTTATTCACAGCCAGTCCTGTAGCCAGAAAGAAGTAAATATTTGTTCTCTACCTCCTTCCTTCCTGAACTCAGAGTTCTGTCTCAAGTATAATAAGCACAATTCAACTTAATTACACATTCAATAGGTTTCAGGTGGGGAGAGGCTATAATTTAAAATATTTTCTATCAAAAATTATGTTTTAAAAGCCAAATAATTTACAAGCAAATTTTGAGGACTGTGTGTACCTACATGGAATCATATTCTTTCCTTTTCATAGGACTTAACTCATCATATAACTATATTTGTAATTATGTAATGATATAGAGCTTAGCTAACTATGTAAAGTTAGGCTGAATATGTAGCAAAATTTAATTCTTCACAGTTAAAAGTTCAAGCGATTAATGGCCACTGTATTAGTCCATTTTCATGCTGCTGATAAAGACGTACCTGACACTGGGAAGGAAAAGAGGTTAAATTGGACTTACAGTTTCACATGGCTGGGGAGGCCTCAGAATCATGGAGGTCGGTGAAAGGCACTTCTTACATGGTGGTGGCAAGAGAAAATGAGGAAGATTCAAAAGCAGAAACCCTTAATAAAACCATCAGATTTGTGAGACTTATTCACTACCATGAGAACAGTATGGGGGAAACTGCCCCCATAATTTAAATTATCTCCCATTGAGTTACTCCCACAACACATGGGAATTATGGGAATACAATTCAAGATAAGATTTGGGTGAGTACACAGAGCAAAACCCATTCCACCCATGACCCCTCCAAATCTCATGTCCTCACATTTCAAAACCAATTATGCATTCCCAACAGTCTCCCGAAGTCTTAACTCATTTCAGCATTAGCCCAAAACTCCACAGTCCAAAGTCTCATCTGAGACAAGTCAAGTCCCTTCTGCCTATGAGCCTATAAAGTCAAAAGCAAGCTAGTTACTCCCTAGACACAATGAGAATACGGGTATAGGATAAATACAGCTGTTCCAAATGGGAGAAATTGGCCCAAACAAAGTGGTTACAGGGCCTATGCAAGTCTGAAATCCAGTGGGGCAGTCAAAATTTAAAGCTCCAAAGTGATCTCCTTTAATTCCATGTCTCACTTCCAGGTCACACTGATGCAAGAGGTAGGTTCCCAAAGTCTTGGGCAACTCCACCCCTGTGTCTTTGCAGGGCATACCTCCCTCCTGGCTGCTTTCACAGGCTGGTGTTGAGTGTCTGTAGCTTTCCCAGGTGCATGGTGCAAGCTGTTGGTAAATCTACCATTCTGGGATCTGGAGGACAATGGCCATCTTCTTACAGCTCCACTAGGCAGTGCCCTAGTAGGCACTCTGTGTGGAGGCTCCAACCCCACATTTCCCTTCCACACTGCCCTAGCAGACGTTCTCCATGAGGGCCCCAACCTGCAGCAAACTTTTGCCTGGGCATCCAGGCATTTGCATACATCTTCTGAAATCTAAGTGGAGGTTCCCAAACCTCAATTCTTGACTTGTGTACACCTGCCAGCTCAACACCATATGGAAGCTGCCAAGGTTTGGGACTTGCACCCTCTGAAACCATAAGCCAAGCTCTACCATGACCCCTTTTAGCAATGGCTGAAGCAGCTGGAATGCAGGGCACCAAGTCCCTAGGCAGCACACAGCATGGGGACCCTAGGCCTGGCCCACAAAACCATTTTTTCCTCCTAGGCTTCTGGGTCTGTAAAGGGAGGGGCTGCCATGAAGGCCTATGACATGTCCTAGAGACATTTTCCCCATTGTCTTGGGGATTAACATTGGGCTCCTTGTTACTTATGCAAATTTTTGCAGCCAGCTTGAATTTCTCCTCAAAAAATGGGTTTTTCTTTTCCACTGTATCATCAGGCTGCAAATTTTCTGCTTTTATGCTTTGTTTCCCTTTTAAAATGGAATGCTTTTAACAGCACCCAAGTCACATTTTTTTTTTTTTTATTTTGAGACAGAGTCTTACTCTGTCGTCCAGACTGGAGTGCAGCTGTGTGATCTCAGCTCATTGTAACCTCTGCCTCCTGCTACAAGTGATTCTCTTCTCTGTCATTCAGGCTGGAGTGCAGTGGTGTGAGCTTAGCTCATTATAACCTCCACCTCCTGGTACAAGCAATTCTCTTGCCTCAGCCTCTCAAGTAGGTGGGACTATAGGCATATGCCACCACATCCAGCTAATTTTTATATTTTTAGTAGATATGGGTTTCACCATGTTGACCAGGCTGGTCCTGAACTCCTGACTCAAGTGACCCACCCACCTCAGCCTCCCAAGGTGTGGGATTATAGGCATGAGTCACCGTGTCTGGCCCCAAGTCACATTTTTAATGGTTTGCTGCTTAGAAATTTCTTCTGCCGGATACCCTACATCATCTCTCTCAAGTTCAAAATTCCACAAATCTCTAGGACGGGGGAAAATGCTGCCCGTCTCTTAGCTAAAACTTAGTAAGAGTCACCTTTGCTCCAGTTCCCAATACATTCCTCATCTTCAACTGAGACCACCTCAGCCTGGACCTTATTATCCATATCGCTATCAGGCTTTAGGTCAAAGCCATTCAACAAGTCTCAGGGAAGTTACAAACTTGCCCACATTTTCCTTTCTTCTTCAAACCCTCCAAACTGTTCCAGCCTCTGCCTGTTACCCAGTTCCAAAGTCACTTCCATATATTTGGGTATCTTTTCAGCAATACCTCACTCTACTGGTACCAATTTACTGTATTAGTCCATTTTCATGCTGCTGATAAAGACATACCCAAGACTGGAAAGAAAAAGAGGTTCAATTGGACTTACAGTTCGACATGGCTGGGGATAACTCAGAATCATGGCAGGAGGTGAAAGGCACTTCCTACATGGCAGTAGCAAGAGAAAATGAGTAAGATGCAAAAGTAGAAACCCCTGATAAAACCATCAGATCTCCTGAGACTTATTCAGTAACATGAGAACGGTATGGGGGAAACCGCCCCCATGATTCAAATTATCTTCCACTGGGTCCTTCCTACAACACTTGGGAATTATGGGAGTACAATTCAAAATTAGATTTGAGTAGAGACACAGAGCCAAGCCATATCACCCACTATCTTTCTATCTATTATGGATTCAAAACTTTTTTTTTTTTTTGTGTGGATTTCTAGTATGAGACTTTGTGTCCTAAACATTTACCAATAATTCATTAATTATAACTTAGAATATTTTCTCCTTGAAGTTAAATTTGTAGTAGAATTCTTAAACTTTAAAAACTTGGAATTCATTCAATCCTTTTTTTGGGTGAAGTTTTTGAGGCAATGAAAGAAAGGATTTTTTTTTTTTTAATTGTGTACCAAGATCTTTCCAACACTACATAATTACATTCTTATAATTTTAAATGATTTTCTGAGAGATCAGCTTAGTTACTGAACAAAATTTAACAAAAAAAGTCATTAAATCTGAAGTTGCTATGCTTATGGTACAGGTACATTCTTACATTCTTTTTCTTCTCCAAAATTTTTCAGATCCAAACACCATATCAGAGTTCATTGCTTTTTAGGGCTTATATTTACAGACATTTTAATAAAAGTCATGAGACTTCATCCTGTGTTTTTATGGGACTTGAATCTAAGGAGATGAATCAGAGTGGTTGTTAAATCTGAATTAATATTGTTGAGATTCCATTGGCAACACAACTGCTGATTTGGAATATCTGTTGTGACTTTAGTACACTTTAGTCATGAAGAGTGAGTGCAAAATATTTATAGCATTTCAAAAAATTTTGAAAAGTTCATTTTGGGTCACAAATGTGGTTCCCACTTGTATTTCTCTAGTTACATGTTTAACAGTAGAGCAAATGTCCAGCATGACTGACATTCTGGGAAAAAGAATTAACTAAGAGGTTTTTCAAGTTTTGTGAATAGAAAAATCACAAGAGAATTCAGACAGCCCCAAAAAGCTATTGACATATTATGGTAGAAATCCCTGCTCACTAAGGAGTACTTACAGAGTAATCATTCAGAGAAAGGTGAATTTTGGCTATGCCACTTAAGAACTCAGACCTAGTGATGTTATACAAAATACTTCAACATTCTGGGCCTTAATGTACACATATGTCAAATGAGAGAAATAATGGATACTATACAGAGTTATTATAAGGATGAAATGAGATCATGAAAAAAAGTGGCTGAGACATTGTAGCTTTGCAATACATGGTAGCTGTATGGCTGTATATGCCGGGAAAATAAATGCTGAACAATAATGAGTGACTAAATCACAACAATCTTGTAAATTCTGGCCTGAGTCCTAAAGAACTTGTGAAAAGCATGATCTTTTCATTGACTGGTATGTGTTTTGTGTAGGAAACATGTTTATAATGTATGAGAGATTGAAGTTCAATTCTCTTATTTTCTTTCATTCAAGAGACATCATAGTGTCCTGCTCTCAATATTGTTCTTAATACTTATTTGAAGAACTGAGTCTATGCTGCCCAAGAATTTACGATTGGTAATGGGAATTAACCATATAAACTACACCCTGCCTATGTGTTAGCTAATGCTTATCCTTTGTTTAGTCTAGAAATGCCTTAACTTTATTAAAAACTTACCTCTTGCCGGGCGCGGTGGCTCAAGCCTGTAATCCCAGCACTTAGGGAGGCCGAGACGGGCGGATCACGAGGTCAGGAGCTCGAGACCATCCTGGCTAACACGGTGAAACCCCGTCTCTACTAAAAAATACAAAAAAAACTAGCCGGGTGAGGTGGCGGGCGCCTGTAGTCCCAGCTACTCGGGAGGCTGAGGCAGGAGAATGGCGTAAACCCGGGAGGCGGAGCTTGCAGTGAGCTGAGATCCGGCCACCGCACTCCAGCCCGGGCGACAGAGCATTGTTGGAAATTTTAGGAAAGACTACTGGGGGTGATTTGGGGGGTTGTCCTATAAATTATCTTTGCAGACTTCTGGGTACCCTTCTGCATATAGGGCCAGTCCTGCCTGTAGCTTCTCTGCTGTTTTCATGTTCCACTTCAGGTAAAAGAGGGACTGTGCTGTTTAATCACACGAGCTTATATGACATAATTTATCCATATGAGCATAATATGATTTATCCACACAAAAAAGTCAAAAGACAAACAATATAGAAAAGCAATGTACACAAAGAAATTCACAACAGTATTTTTTATAGTAATATTAGAAATGACCTAATCACTCATGAGAGGGAAATGACTGGATAATTATCAAATTAAGTCAGTGAAATATTATGTAGTTGCTAAAGTAGTAATTGTGAACATGACAATGTCATAATATAATGTTAATTAAATGAAACAGAACAAAGATTGTATTTCCTCATCATTACAACTTCAGAAAATATGTAAGCATGGATAAATTCTAGAAGTAAAAACTAAAAATTATATATGATGGTGAAAATTGTGTGCATTTGCCCTTTCTTTTTAACTTTCATCTACTGCGATAATTATGCTGGTACAAAAGAAATAAATATGGAGTAAGCAATAAAAAATTGAATGTTATCTGCAAGATGTATAGCACTATATAAAATATGTTTAGGTATTATTCTGCATGTAAAAGTTTAACTTGAGAGTTTAAATTAATAATTATAGGAATAGTTCAATACATATAGTATTAAAAATGTTAAAAAACCAGAGTAAATGAATTAGAAGTACAAGACACGAATTATTGCCTCAACTAAGCCACGAAGTGACAATTTAACTTGAGACAGTTTGTCTGAAACTGAATTTTAACTGTAAAACTCAGAAATTGACTAAAGTTGTTTCAGGTAAGTTTCCAGTCTGAAGTTTTTTGATTCTGAGCCTACAGCTCTCTATCCAAGCTTTATGTAACGTTTACACCCTTTATTTCAGGCACTATCCTAATAATAATGCTAATTACTACTATTGTATTTATTAGGACATCTGCTGAAAATGTGACTTAATTAAATCTTAAATGATTACAAGTTATATCCACTATTTAAAATTTCTTCTCAGCTCCCTATCAATCTTAAGAATTTTATCTTTGGAGCTACCTAAGATAAAAATCATATATATATGATTGCTTTTATATATAAATATATGAAAAATATAGATTCCTTCATATATATAAATTTTATATGTGACAGATATAATTACTCTATCTGAAAATGAAAACTAGAGTGTATTTTTATACATGCTTTTTTCTTTTTAAACTTTTTAACCTAATAAATGTTTGTGCACAATTTTAATTTTGCAATTCAGTTAGGTCATAGAATTATAAGATACAATTTTTTGTAAAAGTATACTTGGATAAGGCATAATTTTTTTATTAACAGACTAATTAAAAATTGGTAAGAATTTGAAGTAATCAAATTAGTTTGTTTATGATTATAAAACAAATTACCGAGGGTATTTAAAAATAAGCTCCAGCAAGGAACTTAAAGAATCTCTTAAACAAGACATTTTCTAATTCTTACCTCCCGTTGCAACTGACCAGAATAATTACAAATGGGCTGTAAAGTCAGGGCCATCGAGAGGCAGCTTGGTTTTTGATATTTTCAGTGTCAGGAAGGAAATGAATTGCCTTCAATCAAGGACTGGTAATTACCACAATTCAGAAGCTCACCACCTACAGGAAATGCAAAGACAGAACATAAAGTCTGTTACAGCAGCTTATATTGCTTTGATCTTCAGCAAAACTTCATTTGCTGCAGTATCCTGGCATTCTCCCCTTTGTTGAATGTGAGGGTTCATAATGGACACAGCATGTTACTGACTAATTTCAGTGAGGAAACTCCACCTCTTTCTCTCTTATTTTCGTGTTTGACAAGAAGCTCTTTCTCCTAGAGATAAACACATTAAACTTTATCCGATATGGCATGAAGTAAAACAGTGTCAATTTGAGGACACAGACAAGTTTGAATGAGCTACATAAACATTTAGGCTTTGTTGGACCAACTAAGTTTTATTATAAAATCTCTCCTCAAACATGTTACAGTGTGCACTCAAAGTCACTTGTCCAATAAAAGCCTATGTATTTTTTGCCTCTATATTTCCTTGTACCAGTATATAGAAATTTTTAAGCCTCAAGAGAAGACAAATCACAAAATATTCAGCACCAGAAACCCCAAATTTTAAAATTCCATGGGGTTTGGGGTTTGATTTTTTAGCACAAGTTGTGGGTCAGATGAAAGACCTTCTGGTCAGAGGGTTTACAATTTTAGATGCTTTATTTCCTGTGTAATATTTGTGATGTGGCATTTCTGGAAATATATGGTCAGGGAAGGTACAGAGAGCAGCATTTTCATGAGAGCCGGTAGAGAGCTTGACGAGAGAGATACAGTAACAGGTAAAATAAACCCTTCCCATAACCCCTTTTTGCCCTACGAACAAGTGACCCCTCTCT
>NW_012115300.1:3057704-3069566 GCF_000951035.1 Colobus angolensis palliatus | reverse complement strand
AAGGACCTTTAGGTTTATCTACTGAATTTGTCTCATGAAATGCTATTCAGTGATATTTATTAAACTGAAGTAGCTACAACTGTTTACTTCTAATTAAAAAAAAAAAAAAAAAAAAAAAAAAAAGGTTAATGTAGCTTGACTATGGGAACAAGGGGAAAATGACAGTTACTTAACAGCTGTGGTTTGAATGTGTCCCCCAAAATGCACATTTTCATGAGAGCTGGTAGAGAGCTTGGCGAGAGAGATACAGTAACAGGTAAAATAAACTCTTCCCATAACCCCTTTTAGCCCTACACACAAGTGACCTCCTCTTGAGACAGGCTGACCTATCTCCACGTGTTGGAAACTTAATTCTCAATGCAACAGTGTTAAGAGTCGGGACCTGTAGGAGGTAATTAGATCATGAGGGCTCAGACCTGGATTAATGCTCTTATCACAGGAATGGATTAATTATGGGAACAGGTTCCTGATAAAAGTGATTTCAACTCTTTCTTGCCTTCTCATGCTTTCTTACTCTTCCACCTTCTGCCATGGGATGATGCACCACAAAAGCCATCACCAGATACCAGCACCTTAATGTTGGACTTCTCAGCCTCCAGAATTGTAAGAAATAAATCCCTGTTCTTTGTAAATTACCCAGTCTCAGGTATCCTATTATAGTAGCACAGAATGGACTATGATAGAAAATTGGTACGATGGAGTGGCACCCTTGTTATAACAAATACCTAAAACTGGAAGCCACTCTGGAACTGCGTAATGGGTAGAGTATGGAAGAATTTAGAGGAGCAGGCTAGGAAAAGCCTAAATTGTGGTGTATTACTCCAGAATGGTAAGAAATAAATCTCTGTTCTTTATAAATTGCTCAGACTCACAGCACAAAACAAATTAAGACATTAAGATTTGCCCCATTCTTGGAATTCATTTTCTTCCATTTTTCCTTTTAATTAAATCAATGCCAGCATCTAAGCAATGTGCCCCCTTTGACCATAGTCTTTCTAATTGACCAGAAGCTTAGATGTGGAAAATGCAAAAATTATGCCCATTTCTGGTGGGTTTAACTTCTGAGAAATTTTCACAAGGTTTTCCTTATTTTATCTGCTCCAGTAAACCTGTGGTTTCATGAACAGGCCTAGAATTTGAGATCCAGCTTCTAAACTTCAAAGGTGACTTTTCAACCCATTTGTTTATAGACAAGGTATTCACCTTTTGAGTTCTAGAATAGGGTTTTAAAACTCACTTTCGTAAAAGTTTATATAGTCAATTCCATTCACTTATGCTAAGGACATAACATATTTCTAGATTGCACAATAGGTTTCTGTGGGAATCAAATGGAAATCCAGGTTTCCTGACAAGAAACAAAAGGTCTGTCAGTCTCTCTTGATCCCAGTCACTTCTCAAGAAAAATAATTCTTTACCTGGGTTTATCTCTTCTTAAGTAGAGCGCTTCCTTGTGGGATTTTTTTTTTTTTTTTTTTTAATGCTGGATTGCAGATTAAATAAAAAGATCTGAGAAACAGGTCAGAAATTAAATCCTGGTGTTGTCATGGTTTTTTTAAATAGCACCCTTGAAATTGGTTGCAGAACATACATTTTATCTGATTCTAATTATGTGGAATTCCAAAGTCATTTTGGTAACAGAAACTACTCTAACCTGTTATTAAACTCAGGTTTTTTTTTTAAGAAATAAAAATTGCTTGGTAAGAATGTTAACGTTTAAAAACCTCTTAATGAATCAGACCAACAAAGCCTAGTCAAATGAATCTGTATCTTTATTCATGGTTCAAGCATTACTTCTACTTAGTTAAAAATGAATACATCCCCTGGAACTTAAAATAAAAGTTGAAGAAAAAAAATGAATGCATCTTTCATTTTTTATGGTTACAGATATAATGGAAAAATTGTTTCTGCCTCAAAGCCCTACTTTATAAATAATTAATGAAATACAGACATCGATAAACATCTCTAAAATTGCATTTCCCAGGGATATATCTATTTAACTCCTGATTCTTTTGTTAACATAACCCATACATGGGAAAAGAAATTGAAGCTTTTTAAATTACATGCTAATACATGGCCATCAATTTTAAGGGATTTGGAAAAGTCCACAATAGTAAAAATAGAGTAGGAAAAATTATAGTGAAGAAATAATAAAATAAAATAAATGAACTAAACAATTAGCCTCTCTTTATTTATTTGAAGGAAGTATTTAGAAGTATGTGCTGATTCTTATGTTCTCATACTTCAAGATGAGATCACGTTGGCATGCACTACTAGGGCCCTCACTCTTGTCCATAATGTTTTGGTAAGCTTTAATCAGATAGCTCTGTAATATGGTAATACCTTCTCTTCGGATAACTTCATTTCAAAGCAATCCGTAGACATTACACCTTTAATTATAGGAGACCTTGAGGCACAAAGCAAAAGCAGAATCAATTTCATCATGGGAATATACACAGCAAGGCATTAACATCTATAGTTAAATATGTCAGCATCAAACTTCTCCCTGCACCACCCACCATTTCACACAGTTCAGTTAGCTGACTCATTCATAACTTTAAGTCCAATCAGAATAAATTAATGATTCATCACTAATAAAGGTGCAAGGTGTGTACTTTTATTCTTCACTAGGGTAACATGACTCTTCTGAGTACTTCTGGAGCAAATGTGTATGCAGTGCTTGGTTTTTTGTCACTAAGTCTATGTACTCAGAAAAGACATAAATTTTCAGTATTGTGGTTTACCACTTGCCAGGCAAAGGAAACTGTAAATAAATGTTTCACCACGTATTTATGTGAAAAAAATTAATTGGTGAATGGACTTTGTTATGATTCTTAATAATAATGAATCATAGTTTTACACATATAGTAGGATGAGGCATTTGAGATTTGATTCTAGCATTTCTGTCGATGTGTTCATAATTTATCCAATGAAAGTATTAAAAGAAAAGCTTTTGGGGGGGCCTTGAATTCAGAAGTCTCACATTTATGCACTTCTATCAAATGATGTAATAGGAATGTGTTTAAGATCAGCAGATGATATATTGAATGTAAACATAATGTGCTTATGACAAAAGCCAAAACACTATTTAATTGATTGGGAGAAAACAGAAATTCACCAAGAGTCAAAATCCCAAATAAGAGGTCCATGTTTTCAGGGCTTATTTTAATAGTATTAACTACTTCAATAAATTATTTTTCTTTGCTTTTTTCTATTCACTTAAAAATATTTAATGGTTTTATTGAACTATATTTTACATATAAAATTCGCCCATTGAAAATATTCAACTTGATGATTTTTAGTAAAATTTAGAATTGTGCAGCTATGATAGATTCCATTTTAGGTAACTTCTGTCATTCTAAAAAGATCTTTAATGTCCATTTTTAGTGAAATCTGCTCCCACCCCCAGTCCCAGCACTGATATAATTTTCATCTATTTATTTTTGCTTTTTCTAGAAATTTCATATAAAAAGTGTGGTGTGCAAAATAAAATCCCCTGCACTTGTCAATATGTTACATCACATTGGAAAGGGGACTTTGCCAAAGTAAATAAGACTTACAAATGTGGAGGTTGTCCAGGACCATCTGGATGGGCCCAATGTAATCAGTTCAGCCCTTAAAAGCACAGAACCTTTCTCAGCTGGGTCAGAGAGATACAATAATGGAAGAACAGTCAGAGAGATGAATGCAAGAAAGACTCAGTCTGCCATTGATGGCTTTGAAGTTGGAGGAAGGGAGCCATGAGTCAAGAAATGGAGGGGACCTCTAGAAGGGAACAGTCACAGAACAGATTACCCTCTAGAGCCTCCAGAAAGAAACACAGCCCTGTCAATTTAGCTTAGTGAGACCCATGTAGACTTATGGCTTCCAGAATGATAAGATGATACATTTGTATTGTTTTATGTCATTCAGTTTGTAGGAATTATTATGGTAGCAATAGAAAACTCATGGAAATGACTTATTTCATTTTGTATGATTTTGAGATGCATTCATTTTGTTGCATGGATTATTCTATTTTATTGCTGAGTATCATTCTATTGTATTGATACCAAATTTTGTTTTTTCCAATCACCTATTGGTGGTCATTTGGGTCGTTTCCAGTTTCTGGCTATTGTAAGTGATGATTTTATAAACATTTATGTACAAATCTTTATGTGGATATCTAAATATAAGATTTTATTTCTCTTGGATAAATACCTAAGATTAGAATTGCTGAGTCATATGGTAAATGGATGCTTAACTTTAAAACTTCCCAAACTGTTCTTCAAAAGGGTTGTGCCATTTTACATCCCCACCAATAATGTATAAAGGTTCCAGTTTCTCAAAATATTTGCCAACACTTGGTATGGTCAGTCTTTTTGATTATAGTCATTCTAGTGGATATATAATGATATCTCATTGTAATTTTAGTTTGCGTTCTCCTAATGACCGATGATGTTGAGCATGTCTTCATTTGGTGTTTTTATTATTTTATTTTTAGCCGTTCGTATATCTTATTTAGTGAAATGCCTATTGAAATATTTTGCCCGTTTTCTTGTTGAGTTATTTGTCACTTATTATTGAGCTTCAAAAGTTCTTTATGTATTCTGTTCAATAGCCAGATGACCTCATCTTCTAGCATTCACACCCTTGAGCAGTGCCTTCCTCATTGCTCTAGGATTGGTCTGACCAAAAGAACCAAACAACATACGACAGAAATGATGGTATATCACTTCCAAGGTTAGGTTATAAGAGAGACTGTTTTCCATCTCAGCTGCTTTCTCTCCCCTGCCAAACCCCTTGGCATCATTCATTCCAGAGAATCCAGCTGCTGTGTCATGAGGACAATCAGATGGCTTATAAAGGGCCCCTGGGACAAGGAACTGAGGTATTTTTCCAACAGCCAACAAGGAACCGAGGTCTGCCAACAACCATGTGAGTGAGCACGGAATTTTCTAGCTCCAGATGACTGCGGCTTTGGCCAACAGCTTGTCTTGAGACACCCTGAGCCAGCACCACTCAGCTAAGGCACTTCCAGATTCCTGCCCCTCAAAACTGTGTGACTTGTTGTTTTGAGATGCTAAGTATTACAGTAATTCGGCAACAGATAACAACTGTATTCTGGATACAAGTGTTTCTGATATGTATGATTTGCAAATATATTTCTCACTTTGTGGTTTGCCTTTCCATTTTTGAAATGGAATCTTTTGAATACCATCAGTTTTCAATTTCGATGAAGTCAAATTGGCCAGTTTTTATTTTGTGAATCAGGCTTTCAGAATCATGTCTAAGAAATTCTTGCCTAAGGACACACATTGTTTATCAGATGTCGTCTTCTAAAATGTGGATAGTTTTAATTCTTCTACTTCTGTCTCAGATCCGTGTTTATTTAAACATGTATATGGTGTAAAGTAAGCATCTAAGGATTTTCGTTTTGGTTTGGTTTTTGTTTTGCATATAGCGATCCATTTGTTCTAACACCACTTGTGGTAAAGATTCATGTTTTCCTCTTGAATTGCCTAGGCATCTTTGTTAAAAATCAATTTACTGTAAATGTGTGGGTTCTTTACTGGGTTCTTCATCCTGTTTTATTGATCTACATATCCCCTATTATCTTGATGTCATACTGTGTTGATTACTGCACTTTTGTATTAAAATTTGAAATTACACAAGTCCTCCAACTTCATGCTTCTTTTTCAAAATGTAAGTTGGAATCATGACTATTTGTCATTAACAAACTCTTCTTTCAACAGCATAATAATATTTTGAAATGAATAAAGCAGATGAATCAGTTCTGATAAAAATTAAGATATCCAAAATGTTTTCAGAGGTTTTCACCATAGTAAAAAAAAAAAATACTTGATTTAAATAACTATTATTCACCTATCATTTTCTCAATGGCTACATTTCATAATGTTAGGGCGGATTAACACCAAAAGCAATATCCAATATAAAAAAATCAATGATGTTTTTTGAAAAGATTTTAACTATTTATTGATAGCATGTAACTTTACTAGGAAAACGGGTAACATAAACAAAAATTTTAACTATTTTTCAGCACTTATCTGTTGTTCATGAGAATTTAGAAGCTAAATCCTCATATTGCTGTAAGTAGAACAGTAAATTGTTCCAAAAAATGTTTGGAGAATAATTCATAGATTTCAAGGAATATTTTGAGATTACTTTTGTACTATTTATCAAAAACTGCTTATTATTTTCTGGGTTTTGTTTTTGCTTTTCCTGAAAGAGTACAAATATCAATTGAATTAAACTTTTCTGTATATTATTTCAAAGTATTAAAAATAGTACCCAGTGACAATTTTTTGTTCATCGAGACACTATGAAAAATTTCCAATATTATGCAAGAATAAGGTTGTTTTTATTAGGACTATTCCTATTACTAGTTAAATTGAATCACCTTTAAAGCATCACGTACAGACTTAAAAAGCTTTGTCCTTATTGACACTCAAAGAACCCAGGAAATCTGGACATTTAATTTTCCACCACCTCTTTCTCTCATGAAAAAATATAATAAAGATTTTTCTTGTTTTACTTTCTATGTTCCTGTTGTATCAATGTTATTAGTCTAAGAAAAATCATTTGAAAGTTTGATTAAGTGAAATATCTGAGTTATTAGCTGGTACACTCATTTTGCACAGTCTGTATAAACAGGATGATTACCTGTATTATTGGATCTCTGTCATTATCAGACAATTCCAAAATGAATGAAAATGTCAAAATCTGAAATTTCCTGTTTCCTTCTGACTCGGCGAAGAGTCAACAAGGCACATTTGACATTTAGCCTAATTACCATAGTTGCAAAAAATCATTTAGAAAAATGTCAGTGAACATAAAATAATATCCTTTGTCTCATATTAACTGGTTTAATAGTTTTCTCTAAATCTGTATGGAAGAGAATTTGGAAAGGTCTTTCATTGTCAGTTTACATTTGAGTTGGGTTGTGTAAATATGTGGAAGGATATCTGGACATCTTTCAAGATCAGTTAATTTGGGGTTAGGGTTAATCCAAAATTCTTCTATTTGGCATGTACTGGCATATCTTACTAAATTCAATAAAATAGGTAGCCTATATAGAGGTATTACTTACATAAATTATAAGAAGACTCCAAAGATGATTAGAATATGTTAAACCACACATGTAACAGGGTAAATTACTGAAAATTACTTTTCCTATGAGAGCTAATGCTAAACTTTAGTTTTTGCTGAACTTTAGTTTTTGCTAAAGCAAAAAATTGAATTGAATAATATTCAATTCAATTCAGTTTTATGTCTGCCACTAGATAAGTTGTGTGTGATCAGATATACCACCCAGATTGCAAGCATAAATTTCTATGTTTGAAAATTTAAAACATAAAAAAAACTAGGTTTATTTCATGAAATAAAAGTGTTTTGAATCTCACTTAATTAAATAAAAATGGTAAGTAACAAAGCACAGTGATTTCAATGCTGAGTTCTGTGCTCCACAGACAAAGATTCCATTTCTGACTGAGACATCGGTATGCTTTCAGGAAGCAGTAATGCCATCAAAACATAAAGTTCAGATACCCTGAACTCTTAGTACTGACTGATTTGGCAATCAATCCTCTGCATTTTTTTCTGATCCAAACTTTTATTACATATGCATTTGTAAAAATTGAAGTCCTGCCATTTGTTACTTTATTTTTCTGTATTTACGTATTTTAAATTTTATTAAGAAAACAGGTAGCATGAACAAAAATTTAAACTATTTTTCAGCACTTACCTGTTGGTCATGAGAATTTAGAAACTAAATCTTCATAATGCTGTTCATGGGAAATTGTTCCAAAAAATGTTTGGAGAATAATTTGTACATTTCAAAGAATATTTTAAGATTGCTTTTGTGCTATTTATCAAAAACTTATTATTTTCTGGGTTTTGGTTTTGTTTTTGTTTTGCTTTTTCTGAAAGAGTACAAATGTCAATTGAATTAAACTTTTCTGTACATTATTTCAAAGTATTAAAAATAGTACCCAGTGGCAATTTTTTTCTTCATCGAGACACTATGAAAAATTGTCAATATTATGCAAAAATAAGGTTGTTTTTCTTAGTACTATTCCTTTTTAAATTGGATTAACTTTAAATGGTCCTACTTAAACTGATTCTTCAATCAGTCATTTATTCTATGTTATACTAATCTTTTTTCTTTTTCAAATGTTATACTTTAAGTTTATAAATTTGTGTACCACTCAGCAGCTGGGAGAGTAATACGGGAAGGACATTATTTTCCACCAAGTAAAATATAGCACACAAAATGTTAGAAGAGGAGAGCTTAGGTGGTTAGGAGAATTATGATAAGCCTTCCATACCTCTCTATGTCCAAGAAAATACAGAATTTTTTAAAGGACTCTACTATATGCACCATATTTTAACTTCCGTTTACATAGGATGGGGGATTTTTTTACTTTTAAAAAGGAAAGCAAGGAGAGAGAGCGTATCTAGCTTTGTTATACTACATTCTGATTTTGGATTGTTACACTATTTTCTAATATTTTTAAAGTATCTTATAACAAACATTTGATGGTGGGAGTCAGGAGAGGCTATGTCTAGCCATAATGAAGTGCTAGTCTATCTAAACAGACTTGGCTTCTACTGTATGAAATCAGTGGCTTTTCTGGTAAGTGATAAATTTCTTCATACATTTGATCTTATTTTGAGTTAAGGTTTGCAGATTATGTTATGGTTCACTGAAGTCCCCAGTAGTTTCCAGCCTTTTCTTTCTAAGTCACATTAAACATTTATCATTAACGGCAGAATAAAAATATGCACAGCTATTTTAATAAAAGCTAGGAGACCAGGTGCAGTGGCTCACGTCTGTAATCCCAGCACTTTGGGAGGCTGAGGCGGGTGGATCACCTGAGGTCAGAAGTTCGAGACCAGCCGGACCAACATGGTGAAGCCCCATCTCTACTAAAATACAAAAAATTAGCTGGGCACAGTGGTACATTCCTGTCGTCCCAGCTGCTTGGGAGGCTGAGGCAGGACAATCGTTTGAAGCCGAGAGGTGGAGGTTGCAATGGGCCGAGATTGTGCCATTGTACTCCAGCCTGGGCAACAAGAGTGAAACTCTGACTCAAAAAATAAAAAAAGTAAAAATAAAAATAAAAGCTAGGAAGTTCTCTTGGCAAAAGCAATATTATTAATAAACTTTTTTGTTTGTTGCCCTTTTTTGTTTGTTGCCTATGGTGACATTCTTAGATTTCAATAGAAATGAGAAATGTAAATAAGTAGTCATTTCACAATTTAATGGTTCAGACTATGACAAGTTCTAGAAATGAAATTTCCTACTATCAATGATCTCTGCCTTCCTAGCCTAGTTAACATGGTAAGTAACATCACTTCTGGTAATCCAGTCGGATGCTGTATCCAGTGTGAGTGGCTGAGTGTAAACAGACATTTTTTCTTGTGTCTCACGTGACATTGGCTTGGTCTAAGTCTGTATGGCACAACTTTTACTATGTTTTTCCAGCTCATTCTTTTCTCTAATTATGGACTAAAAATGCAGTACTAACATTCCCAGCTGTTTTTACTAGACTTCTTCAGAACATTAGGAGTACTGTAGATAATACCAGTATTATTTTATTCATTTCTTTAAATAGTTTTTTAGTTTCTTTTTTTGTTTTGTTTTTTGTTTTTTTATGTTTTTTTTTTTTAACTATTACAAGCAATGTATTGACTATATAGGGAGTTATATTTTAACAGAATTTCAAAATAGAAAAAGAGCATTTTACTTTTTCGGATTCATGAGAATTTTCAAAATCATTATTCAAAAAGAATGCTTCTCAAATTTATTGAATCATAGTATATGCTCTTTGCTGGCACACCCAAATCTGACTTTGAATGTCAAAACTCATTTTTTATTCTTTTGCTGTAATTTTCAGCAAAATTACAGACCAATAATCAAAGTAAATAAGGAGATTATGTGACACAGTATCCTTTATTCTTTCAGAGCAAATTTGGTATTGTTAAATCTACTTATAAGCATTTGGGTTTTCTTTTTAATGACTCAATGGCCTTGTAGTAATTTTAATTCTAGTAAAGATTTTATGTATCAATTATGATGAATTAATGCTGCTAAGATTTGATTTATAATTTTAAATATATGCGGACAGTAAAGAAAATCTGCACATAGTAATTGTTTCAAAAAGAATGGGTTCACTTTCTTTGATAATTATTTGTGATTCTATGTGTGATGGTATGTGCATTTAAGCCTACCTATATACAATCATATAGTTTTAAAATATAAGATTATCATCAATTTTTCAACTAAGATAACTTAAATTATGTTTAATTTGGGGCTTAAACATTCAGGCAATAATAGATAATAAGGGTTCCCTTCTAAATTTATTGGTGTCAAGATGAAATACCAAATGTCATAAGCATTGTCCTTTACAATTCTGAGTATGTTCTACTTTTGAGAGTTTTGTGATGTGCCATTTGGCCTACTTGTTTTACCTCCTAGTTTGCTAAGACAAGTCTCAAAGGAATGTATGAAAGATATTTGGGGCCAAATAATAAAGTGTGGTTGAAAAACACTTGCCTCCTGTAAATACAGTTTTACTGAGAGAATATCAAGATTTGCATCTCTGGCAATAATACCAGGTAGTCTTGTAAAATTCCTGATGTCTTTGCTTTGCTTTGTTTATATGTAGAATTTTAAAGAGGATCAATGATGTGACATGTAAGAGGGTACATAATTTAAGTTTCTAATTTCAAATTCTCTGTAAATTAAAAATCAGCAAAGTAGTGTTTGATATAAATGAGACATTTTCTTTGAAAGGATTGTGTCAGCGATTGTTGTCTAGAAGAAAAAAAATACTTCCTTAATATGCACGGTACCTTAAAGAGATTGTGGTTTGTAACTCATTTGACAACTGTCTATAAAACTGGTTTCCTATATATATATAAAATAAATATTTGTGTAGATCTTATGTCTGCTTATTTATGTTTATTTACAAAGTAGCCTTTGCAGTGGCCCCGCTTCTTCTGGTATTGTATCTCATCATGGAAGCTTACATGTGCAGGTTTTCCTCACTGCTTGGTTTTGCAATGCCATTGGAGATATGTCATGTAAGGTGGGCTTGCTGAAATCAGCTACTCAAGGACTCTTGCATGACTCCCAAGAGTTCTGTGCTTCCTCTCACAGCTTGCACCTACTAAACAAATTTTTGTCGTCAAGATTCATATAAGACCTACATTTGGAATTCCTGGAAAATTATTCAAATTAATTATTTGGATGTTTCTTTCTTCCTAAAGTGGATGACCATCAACTTTATGCAATACTCTAGAAAGATGCTAATAGCATTCTCACATTCTCAGCACTACATTTTCTTCTCTATTATTTGTCAAGTATTAAAGGCCCCAGAGGAGTCAGCAGGATGAAAACTGAGGATTTGTCATCATGCAATTCCTGGCTAAAATTCGAGGACAAATTTCTTTTTCTTTTTTTTTTTTTTCGGTTTACTTCTTTTTTTAATTTTGAAAAAAAAAAAATCCCCAGTTAAGAAAATGACATTATCACAAAAACATTGAGATCTGCGGGTGTTAAAATCCTACTGTATTATCAAACAACAGGTCAGTACCAAAGAGAAAGTTTGACCTTAGATCTCCCTGACTCTAATGCTTTCACTTTTTCTTTTATCCTTTATTTTTTTTTCTTTTTATTATTATACTTTAAGTTCCAGGGAACATGTGCACAACGTGCAAGTTTGTTACATATATACACATGTGCCATATTGGTGTGCTGCACCCATTAACTCGTCATTTACCTTAGGCATATCTCCGAATGCTATCCCTCCCCCCTCCCGCCACCCCACGACAGGCCCCAGTCTGTGATGTTCCCCATCCTGT
>NW_012115300.1:3001503-3056289 GCF_000951035.1 Colobus angolensis palliatus | reverse complement strand
AATTACCTTGGGCAGTATGGCCATTTTCATGATATTAATTCTTCCTGTCCATGAGCATGGAATGTTCTTCCATTTGTTTGTGTCCTCTTTTATTTAGCTGAGCAGTGGTTTGTAGTTCTCCTTGAAGAGGTCTTTTACATCCCTTGTAAGTTGGATTCCTAGATGACATGATTGTATATTTAGAAAACCCCATTGTCTCAGCCCAAAATGTCCTTAAGCTGATAAGCAGCTTCAGCAAAGTCTCAGCATACAAAATCGATGTGCAAAGATCACAAGCATTCCTATACACCAATAACAGACAAACAGAGAGCCAAATCATGAGTGAACTCCCATTCACAATTGCTTCGAAGAGGACAAATTTCTTAAGCTGTCTTAGCCACACTTTCCTCATATGTAAAATAGAGCTGAGAATAGAGGCTAAATGAGTATTAACTATCTTTACCTCAGACCATTTAAAATGAAACTAACTTGTAAAAGTCTGAGTAACAAGGATTATAGGAAGTACAATGAAATGCATAGCAATGAAACACATAACTTGTGTCATGAGAGATCCTGTGAAAATGTCCTTTAGAAACAGTGACCAATGTATACAGGTTAACTTGTAATGTCTTTAATGTAGAAAAAAAAACAAACAAATGCCGTTTCTTTTACTGTCAATACAGCCTCTGGGATGGGTGATGGTTTATAAACCATCAGCTATTTTTATTTTCTTTCCTTTAAGGTCTAGTATTTCACTAGAATATGCATTGATATTGATTATTCTGGGTCAACATTATCAGATAATCTCAGATGTATGAAACAATGTGGATATTTCAATTTGTAGTCACATTTTTTTCAGAGATTACATGTTGTTGTGCATTTGCTCTGTTCCCTTGTTTCTCCTTCCCCAACTCCCCTTTTATCCTTTTGTTAGATCTTCTTTATCAATCTCCATAATTTGTCATAGTCTCAAATATCTTTTTATCTCTTCATTTATTTCAATTTTTAAAAAAGTATTTGCTTTCACTTTCTATTTCTCTTAAAATATTATCTATTATGCTTTTCTTTTGTTTTATTTCTAATTCATTTCTAAACTCTTTTACCTCATTTCTAGTTATTATACTTCTAATTATTTTTTATGTCTTATAACCATTCCTAATGTGTATAGTTAATTTATGTGCAGGTTGTTTTGTGGCCATATCTTTCTAGAGTAATTCCTTTGCCTGTAGGGATATTATTTTACTTCTTGCCATCTTTTTTCTTTTAACAATCATTGTGCTATTTAATCTCAATGCCTCTCTGTTGCTGATTATTTTGCTAGGAGATAGATAGATATTTAACATAACTCTTCTATTGTTTTTTGTTTTTTTGAGATGGAGTCTTGCCCTGTCACCCAGGTTGGAGTGCAGTGGTGTGATCTTGGCTTACTGCAACCTCTGCCTCCTGGGTTCAAGCCATTCTTCTGCCTCAGCCTCCCAAGTAGCTGGAACTACAGGCGTGTGCCACTACGTGTGGCTATTTTTTTGTATTTTTAGTAGAGATAGGGTTTCACCGCAGTAGCCAGGATGGTCTGGTGATCCTCCCGCCTCCTGACCTCGTGATCCTCCCACTTCAGTTTCCCTAAGTGCTGGCATTATAAGCGTGAGCCACTGTGCCCAGCCCTTCTATTGTTTTTGAGAAATGTAGAAACATATGGTGACTTGCTTTCTAATATTTACTGTCTCTTTATCCTTCCTTTGTTTTATCTATAATTTATCTTTTATTCATCTATTTTGCTTATGTTCTACTCAACTTTGCTTCCATCCCAGCAGTTTCTCTTCAGTGTGGGGCTTTCTTGGGAAAGAACTTTAGTTGATTGGTTTTCAAAGTTTATGTGGTCCCCACTGGTCCAATCCTTTAAGAAATTCTGACTATTCTGTGAAAGGAAGAATTCTAAAGATGACCCACAAGATTTCTGTTGCCTGATTATTCAATCTGACACTAATCTAAGTACTCTCATGAAGGGACTTTATAGATGTCATTAAGGTTACTAATCAGCTGACCTTAAAGTAGGGAGATGATCCTGAATTATCAAAGTAAGCCAAACGCTAAACACATAAGCCCTAAAAAAAAAAAAAAAAAAAAAAAAAAAGAGAAATGTCTCAAAGTTGAGCCAAAAGATTCCACAGAAAGAAATTCAGATATATTTGAATTATGAGAGGGACTTGACCTAACACTGCTGTCTTTGAAGACGGAGGAAGAGAGACACAAGTCAAGGATCTCAGCAGCTTCTAGAAGCTGAGAATGATTATGGGCCAGTAGCCAATGAAGAAATGAGGACCTCATTTTAACAACCACATGAAATTCTGTTGACAAACAGAATGAGATTATAAATAAATCCATCCTCAGAGCCTCCAGAAAGGAATTCAGCCCAGCTGACACCTTGATTTCAGTCTTGTGGGAGCAGAGAAACCTTCCAAGCCTATAGGACTTCTTACCTATAGGACTGTGAGATAATAAATTTGTGTTTTTTAAGCCACTAAGTTTGTGATAAATTATAGCAGCAATAGAAAACTCTATAGAGCTCTTGTATTCAGATACTTATTTAAGCTGCTGTTCTCAAGTTGGCTCATTTTCCTCTAAAATGAATACTATTGGCTATTTGGAGTTTCTTAAATTCATGTTCATTGAATGTTCTGTTACCTCTTTATGTTTCTTTTAATATAGATGCTGATAAAATCCTGGTCCTTTAGCTGTAGAACTTATCCTCTACAGTTTGTATTTTGTGGTCTGTAGGGCTGTCATGTAAATTGGTGTTGCTGTTAATGTTATCCATAGGTTTTCCATTTGTATTCAGTTGTTCTATTTTTATATAAAGATTCAGAAGGATTAAAAATTTGATGCTGCCATCTTGCTGGAGTCTCTCTGGCCTTAATGTCTTTGTTAGTTTATGATCCTTATCCAAACTTGATCTTCTTTTATAAACATACTGTAATTACTCTCATCTGACCTGTGCCTGCCAGAAATAGCTTACCTCATTTCTCTCAGTACTTTTTAACTCCATTGCCTCATATACTATGTGGGTGTATGTCTATTAATTTGCTACTTTGAAAATGGAATTTGATTGTTTCCTGCTGAGTGATATTTAGCGTTCTTATGTTGTGGACAATGACTGCATTTACTGTATTTTGGTCACTTAGAATGGTGCACAACATCTAGCAGGTATTTTATACATCAGGTTAGACCTATGTGTCTAATGCAACCGTGATTCTTCAGTGAGGAAATCCAAGAGAATCCCAAGAAAATCAACTGAGAAACTGTTAAAACCATGAAAACATTTTGTAATAGTCAATGGAGAAAAAGAAAAATATACAAAAAGATCTATGGATTTCTTAAATGCCAGAAATAGATAAGAAACTGTAATAAAAATAATCTATTAGTAATAGCAATAAAAACATAGACAACAAAATAATATACTCACCAAGAAAATGTCACTTATATAGAAATCCTTACTGAGAGCCAAAAAAATTTAGCACACCATGTTCTTAAATGTGATTTTTCAGAAATAATACCATATAAGTATCAGAGTAAAATTTAAGTGATTGTATTAGTTAGGATCCTCCAGAGTTACAGAACAAATTAGGTAAATAGATAATGATATATGAGAGATTTTTTTATTAGAGGAACTGGCTCATGTGATTATGGAGGTTGAGAAGCTCCATGACAGGTCATGTGCAAGTTGCAGAACCAGGGAAGTCAGTAGCATGGCTGTCCAAATTTGAAAGCCTCAGAACCAGGGAAACTGATGTTGTAACTCCCAGCCCCAGGGCCTGAGAACTCAGGAGAAAGGAGTGGGTGGTGGTGGAGTGGTGTCACTGGTGCAGGTCCCAGAGTCCAAAGGATGGAAAACCTGGATTTTTAATGTCTGAGGGCAGGAGAAAAAATGTGGCCCAGCTCCAGGAGAGAGAGAACAAATTCATCTTTCCTCTGATTTTTGTTCTACCCTACCCACTCCTCCAGCAAATTAGATGGTGCCCAACCACTCTGAGGGAAGGTCTTCCTCACTCAGCTCACTGACTCACATGTCAAACTCCTTATAGTCACACCCAAAAATAACGCTTTATTAGCTATGTGTAATCCAGTCAAGTTGACACCTAAAATTAACTATCACAGTGAATATGCATATTGTAGTAAGAAAAACCTCTTTAAGTATACCATTAAGAACAGAAATCATGGCCAGGTGTAGTGACTCATGCCTGTAATCCCAACGCTTTAATAGACTAGGGAGGGAGGATCCCTTGAAGCCAAGAGTTTGAGACGAGTCTGGACAACATAAAAATATTCTATCTCTACAAAAATAAAATAAAATAAAATAAAATAACAAAAATGAGCCAGGCACTTGGCACACACCTGTAGTTCCAACTAGTTGGGAGGCTGAGGACAGAGGCTATCTGGGAAGCCCGAGCCCAGAAGCTTAAGGTTGCAATGAATGAGACCCTGTCTCAAAGAAAAAAAAAAAAAAGGAACAGAAATTATAAAGGAAAAGATAGAAAGATTTGATTTCTGTCTCTCTCTCTCTTACGGAAGTTTAATGCTCTTTGTTGGTTACAGTATAAGATAATTATCTTGTTTGGCAAAAATATGTTTAAATGACTTGTTAATCAAAGTGTACCTACCCAAACTCCAGTAATTTGCCCTAAAATCATCATGAATTGAAGAAAATATTTCATTCTGAGCATAGTAATTACAGTATAATTCATAATTTAACAAATTAGAAATATAAAAAATTGAAAACCATAAATTTTCTAAAATTTATTAAACTAAATTAATTATGCTTCACCAAACCTAGGGCATATAAGTACTAATTTAAAATACTGTTAGTTTTGTATGTCAGGGGTGTGTATGCATTGACTAGAAAGATGTTTATAGTAATATAGCAGAACAGCTTACAGAAAGTATATATATTTCTTTGTGTTTTTTTAAGAAAAAAAAAAAAAATCCTGAGTACTTTACTGAAAACAAGACTCTCAGACTTTCCCACCATTTAATTACATTTAACTCATTTTAATCTTAGCAGTATATTCATGACAAAGTATGTCTTCTTCAGCATTCTTTTTTTTTTTTTTTAATTTTGCTTTAAGTTCCGAGATACAAGTGCAGAATGTGCAGATTTATTACATAGGTATATGTGTGTCATGGTGGTTTGCTGCACCTATCAACCTGTCATCTAGGTTTTAAGTCCCACATGCATTAGCTATTTGTTCTAAGGCTCTCCTTTCCTTGCTCCCCACCCGCTGACTGGCCCCAGTGTGTGTCGTTCCCCTCCCTGTGTCCATGTGTTCTCATTGTTCAACTCTCACTTGAGTGAGAACATACAGTGTTTGGTTTTCTGTTACTGTGTTAGTTTGCTGAGGATGATAGCTTCCAGCTTCATCCATGTCCCTGCAAAGGACATGATCTCATTTATTTTTATGGCTGCATAGTATTCCACAGTGTATATGTACCACATTTTATTTATCCAATCTATCATCGATAGGCATTTGGGTTGGTTCCATGTCTTTGCTATTAGAAATAGTGTTGCAATAAACACATGTGTGCATGTGTCTTTGTAGTAGTATGATTTATATTACTTTGGGTATTCACCCAGTAATGGGATTGCTGGATCAAATGTTATTTCTGGTTCTAGATCCTTGAGGAATAACCACACTGTCTTCCATGATAGTTGAACTAATTTACATTCCCACCAACAGTGTGTAAAAGTGTTTCTATTTCTCCACAGACTTGCCAGCATCTGTCGTTTCTTGACTTTTTAATAATCACCATTCTGACTGGTGTGAGATGGTACATCATTGTGGTTTTAATTTTCATTTCGCTAATAATCAATGATGTTGAGCTTTTTTTATGTTTGTTGGTCGCATAAATGTCTTCTTTTGAGAAGTGTCTGTTCGTATACTTTGCCTGCTTTTTGATGGTTTTTCTTTTCTTGTAAATTTGTTTAAGTTTCTTGTAGATTATAGATATTAGACCTTTGTCAGAAAGGTAGATTGCAAAATTTTCTTCCCATTTCTGTGGGCTGACTGTTCACTCTGATGATAGTTTCTTTTGCTATGCAGAAGCTCTTTTGTTTAACCCGATACCATTTGTCAATTTTAGCTTTTGTCGCTTTTGGCATTTTCATCATGAAGTATTTGCCCATGCCTATGTCCTGAATGGTATTGCCTAGTTTTTCTTCTAGGGTTATTATAGTTTGGGTTTTGCATTTAAGTCTGTAATCCATCTTGAGTTGATTTTTGTATAAGCTGTAAGAAAGGGGTCTAGTTTCAGTTTTCTGCACATGGCTAGCCAGTTTTCCCAGCACCATTTATTAAATAGGGAATCCTTTCGCTATTGCTTGTTTTGGTCAGGTTTGTCAAAAATCAGATGGTTGTAGATGTGTGGTGTTATTTCTGAGGTCTCTGTTCAGCTCCATTGGTCTATTGTCTGTTTTGGTACCAGTACCATGCTGTTTTAGTTACTGTATCCTTGTAGTGTAGTTTGAAGTCAGGTAGCATCATGCCTCCAGCTTTGTTCTTTTTGCTTAGGGTTGTCTTGGCTATATGGGATCTTTTTTGGTTCCATATGAAATTTAAAGTGTTTTTTTCGAATTCTGTGAAGAATGTCAGTGGTGGTTTGAGGGGAATAACATTGAATCTATTAATCTATTAATTACTCTGGGCAGTATGGCCATTTTCGTGATATTGATTCTTTCAATCCATAAGGGTGGAATGTTTTTCCATTTGTTTGTGTCCTCTCTTATTTTCTTGAGCAGTGGTTTGTAGTTCTCCTTGAAGTGGTTCTTCACATCCCTTGTAAGTTGTATTCCTAGGTATTTCATTCTCTTTGTAGCAATTGTGAATGGGAGTTCATTCAAGATTTGTTTCTCTGTTTGTCTATTGTTTGTATATAAGAATGCTTGTGATTTTTGCACATTGATTTTGTTTCCTGAGATTTTGCTGAAGTTGCTTAACAGTTTAAGGAGTTTGGGGGCTGAGACTATGGAGTTTTCTAAATATAGAATCACATCGTCTGCAAAGAGAAACAATTTTATTTCCTCTCTTCCTATATGAATACCTTTTATTTCTTTCTTTTGCCTGATTGCCCTGGCCAGAACTTCCAATAGTATGTTGAACAAGGGTGGTGAGAGAGGGCACCCTTGTCTTGTGCCGGTTTTCAAAGGGAACGCTTCCAGCTTTTGCCCATTCAGTATGATATTGACCGTGAGTTTTTCATAAATAGCTGTTATTATTTTGAGATATGTTCCATCAGTATCTAGTTTATTGAGAGTTTTTAACATGAAGAGATGTTGAATATTATCAAAGGTCTTTTCTGCATCTATTGGGATAATTATGGTTTTTTGTCATTGGTTCTGTTTATGTGATGGATTACATTTATTGATTTGTGTATGTTGAACCAGGCTTGCATCCCAGGGATGAAACTGACTTGATTGTGGTGAATAAGTTTGTGAATGTGCTGCTGAATTGTTTGCCAGTATGTTATTGAGGATTTTCACATCGATGTTCATCAGAGATATTGGCCTGAAGTTTCTTTTATTGTTGTGTCTCTGCCAGGATTTGGTATCAGGATGATGCGGGCCTTATACAATGAGAGAGTGAAGTCCCTCCTTTTCACTTGTTCGGAATAGTTTCAGAAGGAATGGTACCAGTTCCTCTTTGTACCTTTGGGTGCCTCTGGTAGAATTCGGCTGTTAATCCATCTGGTCCTGTGCTTTTTTTAGTTGGTAGGCTATCAGTTACCACCTCAATAAGAGAACTTATTATTGATCTCTTCAGGGATTCAGCTTCTTTCTGGTTTAGTCTTGGGAGGGTATATGTGTCCACAAATTTATCCTTTTTTTTCTAGGTTTTCTAGTTTATTTGCCTAGAGATGTTTATAGTATTCCTTGATGGTAGTTTGTAATTTTGTGGGGTCAGTGGTGATATCCCTTTCGTCATTTTTTATTTTGTCTATTTAATTCTTCTATCTTTTCTTTTTTATTAGTCTAGCTAGTGGTCTATGTATTTTGTTATTTTTTCTGAAAAACCAGCTCCTGAATTCATTAATTTTTTGAAGGATTTTTCTTGTCTCTCTCTTTCAGTTCTGCTTGGATCTTAGTTATTTCTTGTCTTCTGCAAACTTTTGAATTTGTTTGCTCTTGCTTCTCTAGCTCTTTTAATTGCGATGTTAAGGTGTCGATTTTAGATCTTTCTAGCTTTCTGATGTGTCCATTTAGTGCCATAAATTTCCCTCTTAACACTGCTTTACCTGCATCCCAGAGATTCTGGCATGTTGTCTCTTTGCTCTCATTGGTTTCAAAGAGCTTCTTGATTTCTTCTTAATTTCATTATTTACTCAGGAGTCATTCAGAAGCAGAATGTCAGTTTCCTTGTAGTTGTGTGGTTTCAAGTTAGTTTATTAATCCTGAGTTCCAATTTGATTGCACTGTGTTCTGAGAGATTGTTATGATTTCAGTTCTTTTGCATTTGCTAAGAGAGTGTTTTACTTCCAATCGTGTGGTCGATTTTAGATAAGTGCCATGTGGCACTGAGAAAAATGTATATTCTGTTGATTTGAGGTGAAGAGTTCTGTAGATGTCTATTAGGTCCATTTGTTCCAGGGCTGAATTCAAGTCCTGAATATCCCTGTTAATTTTCTGTCTCAATGATCCGTCTAATACTGACAATGGGGTATTAAAGTCTCCCACTGTTATTGTGTGGGAGTCTAAGTTTCTTTGTAGGTCTCTAAGAACTTGTTTTTTGAATCTGGGTCCTCCTGTTTTGGGTGCATATATATTTAGGATAGTTAGCTCTTCTTGTTGAATTGATCCCTTTACCATTATGTAATGCCTTTCTTTTTCTTGTTTGGTCTTCGTTGGTTTAAAGACTGCTTTGTCAGAGATTAGGATTGCAACCCCTGTTTTTGTTTTTTCCATTTTCTTGGTAAATTTTCCTCTATCCCTTTATTTTGAGCTTATGCGCGTCTTTGCGTGTGAGATGGGTCTGTTGAATATAGCACACCAATGGGTCTTGACTCTTTATACAATGTGCTAGTTTGTGTCTTTTAATTGGGGGCATTTAGCCCATTTACATTGAAGGTTAATATTGTTATGTTTGAATTTGATACTGTCATCATGATGCTATCTGGTTATTTTGCATACTAGTTGATTCAGGTTCTTCATAGTGTCATTGATCTTTATATTTTGGTGTGTTTTTGCAGTGGCTGGTACCGGTTTTTCCTTTCCAGATTTAGTGCTTCCTTCAGGAGCTCTTGCAAGGCAGGCCTGGTGGTAACAAAATCCCTCAGCATTTGCTCATCTGGAAAAGATTTTATTTCTCCTTTGCTTATAAAGCTTAGTTGGCTGGATTTGAAAATCTGGGTTGAAAATTCTTTTTCTTTAAGAATGTTGAATATCCCCACTCTTCTGGCTTGTAGGGTTTCTGCTGAGAGGTCTGCTGTTAGTTTGATGGGCTTCCCTTTGTAGGTGACTTGGCCTTTCTCTTTGGCTGCCCTTAACATTTTTTCCTTTATTTTGACCTTGGAGAATCTGATGATTATGCATCTTGGGTTGATCTTCTCATGAAGTATCTTAGCAGTGTTCTCTGTATTTCCTAAATTTGAATGTTGGCCTGTCTTGCTAGGTAGGGGAAGTTCTCCTGAATAATATCCTGAAGTGTGTTTTGCATTCATTCTCCTGTCTCTTTTAGATACTCCAATCAATCGTAGGCTCAATCTTTTTACATAGTCCCATATTTCTTGGAGGTTTTGTTCATTCCTTTTTGTTCTTTTTTTTCTCTAATTTTGTCTGTATGCTTTATTTCAGCAAGATGGTCTTCAAACTCTGATGTCCTTTCTTCCTCTTGGTCAATTCAGCTATTGATACTTGTGATATTGTGTGCTTCATGTTGTTCTTGTGCTGTGTTTTTCAACTCCATCAGGTCATTTATGTTCCTCTTTAAAATGGCTATTCTAGTTAACAGCTCCTGTAACCTTTTATCAAGGTTCATAGCTTCTTTTCACTAGGTTCAAGTATGCTCCTTTAGCTCAGTGGAGTTTGTTATTACCCACCTTCTGAAGCCTACTTCTGTCAAATCATCCATCTCATCCTCTGTCCAGTTCTGCACCCTTGCGGGAAAGGTGTTAACGATCATTTGGAGGAAAAGAGGCACTCTGGCCTTTGGGTTTTCAGCATTTTTCTCATTGATTCTTTCACTTCGTCATGACTTTGTCTAGTTTTGATCTTTGAGGCTGCTGAATCTTGGATGGGGTTTTTATGGAGGCTTTTTGTTGTTGATGATGCTATTTTTGTTACTTTCTGTTTGTTTTTCTTTCAGTTATCAGATCCTTCTTCTATAGGGCTGCAGCGGATTGTTGTGGGTTCACTTCAGGCCTTATTCATCTGGTTCTCTCCAGCGTCTGGAGATGTCACTCAAGGAGGCTGCAGAAGAGCAAAGATTGGTGCCTGCTCCTTCCTCTGGGATCTCTGACCCTGAGGGGCACTGACCTGGTGCCAGTAGGTATGCTCCTGAATAGGGTATCTGACAACCCCTTTTGGAGGATCTCACCCAGTTGGGTGGCAAAGGGAGCAGGACCCATTTAACAAAGCGCTTTGACTGTCCCTTGGTGGAGGGGGTGTGCTTTGCTGGGGGAAAACCCACTTGCCTGAGCTGCCCAGACTCCTCAGAACTAGCAAGAGGACAGACTAAGTCTGCTGTTCTGTGGAGACTGTGGCTACCCCTCCTGCTAGAGGCTTAGGCTCAGGGAGATCAGAGTTCTGTCTCTGAGATCCTGGCAGGAGTTGTTGGAGCTGCTGCAGGGAGGCCCTGCCCAGTGAGGAGTGATAGGTCAGGATCAGGCCTGAAGAGTGTCTCTGGCCACAGTCTGCCACAGCTGTTTTGTTGGGCTGCGGCAGGTACCTCTTGGGACTTCCCTGCTCCAGCAGGGGAAAAGCATGGCCTGGAGCTATAGGGATGGCAGCTGCCCCTCCCCCTCCCTAGGAGCTTAGTGTTAGGCAGCTATCAGTCCCAGTGCTGGCTGCTGTCCCTCCCACAAGGAGCTCAAATGGCTTAGATGGTGGCAGGCAGCAGCAGCTATGGTGCTGGCCACCCCTCTCCCCGGGAGCTTAGCAGATTCTAACTGATTCCAGATTCTAGCTGAATACCTTTTGAGAATCTGTGCAGCTCCATGGTTGGGGCCCTAGGCCCTGGAGGCATGGGCTTACAAGTGGGATCCTCCAATCCGTGGTGGCACACTTTCGAGAAAAAGCACAGTTTCCCAGCCTGGGTATCATCCTCATTCACTGCCTCCTTTGAGGGTTGGGGTCTCCCCTGCCCTGTGTGGCTGTCAGCTGGGCCGCCACACCACACTATTCTTCCTTCTCCTCTGTGGTCATGCCAGCCGTGTAGTCACTTCTGATGACAGAACCTGGATACCTTGGTTGCTGGTGCTGGATTCAGGCTGTTATGGTTCTTTTAATGGGAGCCTCCCATTGCTGCTGCTTTTAGTCAGCCATCTTGGCCCCACCCTCTTTGGTATTCTTGATATTTGTTTACATCATCTACTGGAAAAGCTGTTATTTCTATTTCTACTTCTCTTCCTATAGAAGGAGGTTGCCGTTTATGCCTTTCTGTTAAGAGGAACTTTTCTTTTCTTTTTCTTTTTGAGAAGGACTCCCCCTCTGTCGCCCAGGCTGGAGTGCAGTGGCACCATCTCAGCTCACTGCAAGCTCCACCTCCCGGGTTCACGCCCTTCTCCTGACTCAACTTCCCCGAGTAGCTGGGACTTCAGGCGCCCACCACCGCACGTGGCTAATGTTTTGTATTTTTAGTAGAGACTGGGTTTCATCGTATTAGCCAGGATGATCTTGATCTCCTGACCTCGCGATCCGACCTCGTGATCCGCCCGCCTCCGCTTCCCGAAGTGCTGGGATTACAGTCCTGAGCCACTATGCCTGGCCGAAAGGAACTTTTCTAATTCGAAGTAATTATTTAGTTACAATGATGATATACTTAAAATGGCCAATAGACTTATGAATATCCAATCATAAGTTACTAAGTAGAACAAAAATTTGGATCAAATAATTTTAAAAATACTTCAAAAGAAAAATAGGGAACTACTCAAATGTTGAGGTTAACATCTGGTTACATTTTTTGAATCAGGTAGTTTGAAATTTATATATAATAAATATATAAAATGAATTACATGAATGTATAGATAAGAAAAACTAACAAACTTATTACCACAATTCACGTGAATATAAAAGTTTGCCCTTAGATGACTAGCCCGTGAAATAGATACTACAACACGTGTTCTCAAATTCAGTCTCAAATTTCACTCTATCCAACTGACAATATTAAAGAATTTGACTCATGCATAAATATTCATTTCATGTCAACAAACATTGAGGCAAAGAAAGAAAAAAGATTGAGTCACTCCTCAATAATAAATAGAAACATATTTTAATAGTTGGAGTTAAATTTTGTTATTGTGTTGATGTTTTTATCTGATGTTTAGACAACTGTTACAACTTTCTGTTTGCACAGATGTGTTAACAGGTACTTGAACAACCTTTGAAAGGAGTTGTACATACTATTTTTAGTCAGCAGAATTTTCAAAACGATATAGCTATTTAAACACATTTAAATATATTATTCTGCAATAAATAGGAAAATTCTGTGTCTTTTCTTAGCATTTATTTCAAGTTCAATATAGATTATATTTTAAAAATTAAAAGTCAACATATAAATTAATCTTTATACTTCAAGATATGAAGTATCTCTGCAAATACCCTAAAAACGAGGCATTTGCAGAAAAGAGAAAAACACATAGATATTAAATATCCAGATGGATACATTTTTACATATGTATCCTCTTCCGTTGTTGCTGGAAGTCAGGGACCCCGAAAGGAGGGACCGGCTGAAGCCGTGGCAGAAGAACATAAATTGTGAAGATTTCATGGACGTGTATTAGTTCCCCAAATTAATACTTTTATAATAATTTCTTATGCTTGTCTTTACTGTAATCTCTGAACATAAATTGTGAAGATTTCATGGACGCTTATCACTTCCCCAATGAATATCCTTGTGATTTCCTATACCTGTCTTTAATTTAATCTGTTAATCCGGTCATCTTCTTTGTAAGCTGAGGAGGATGAATGTCACCTCAGGACCCTGTGATTGTATCAACTGCACAAATTGTAGAGAATGTGTGTTTGAACAATATGAAATCTGGGCATCTTTAAAAAAGAACAGGATAACAGCGATGTTGAGGGAACGAGAGGTAACTTTGAACTGGCCGCAGATGAGCCGGACAGAACAGAGCTATATTCCTCCTCTTTCATAAGCAAATAGGAGAAATATTGCTGAATTCTTTTTCTCAGCAAGGAACATCCCTGAGAAAGAGAATGCGCCCTGAAGGTAGGCTTATAGGCGACCCTTTTTTAAGGCGTCTCATCCTTTATGGTCGAAGCAGAAGGGATGAAATAAGCCCCCGTCTCCTATAGTGCTCCCAGGCTTATCAGGTGGACAAAAATTCACACCTAATAAATTTTGGTCAGACAGGTTATCTGCTCTCAAACCCTGTTTCCTGATAAGATGTTATCAATGACAATGCGTGCCTGAAACTTCATTGGCAGTTTTAATTTCACCTCATCCGGTGGTCCTGTGATCTCGCCCTGCCTCCATTTGTTTTGTGATATTTTATTACCTTGTGAAGTATGCCATCTCTGTGACCCACACCCCATTTGTGCACTCCCTCCCATTTTGAGAGTAGCTAATAAAAACTTGATGGTTTTAGGGTTCGGGGAACATCACGGATCCTGCTGATATGTGATGTCTCCCCTGGACACCCAGCTTTAAATTTCTCTCTCTTGTGCTGTTTCCCTTTATTTCTCAACCCAGCCGAGACACTTAGGAAATAGAAAAAAACCCACGTTAATCATCGGGGAGCGGGTTCTCCCGATATTCCATGATACCACCACTAAGACCAAAATATAGAACATCTCTAGCACATTTCTTACAGTCCACAACATGCTAGCCATAAACCAGTATTCTGATTTCTACCGCCACATATAGGATCTGGCTGCTCTTGAACTTGAGACAAATGTAATCATTCAGTGTGTATTCTATATCTGGCTTCTTTTAGTCAATATTATCTCTGTGATAGTTACACATGTTACTACATGTAGCAGTAATCTCTAATTACTCTGTGGGATTCCAGTGTATCTCACACAGTAATTAAGGTATGCCAAATCAATGGTTCATCACCATTCATTTCTTCATTCTAGTCCTTTTTTTTTCTTGAGATGAAGTCTCGCTCTGTCGCCCAGGCTGGAGTGCAGCGGTGCGATCTCAGTTCACTGCAAGCTCCGCCTCCCAGGTTCACGCCATTCTCCTGCCTCAGCCTCCCCACTGGGAGTAGCTGGGACTACAGGCTCCTGCCACCATGCCCAGCTAATTTATTTTTGTATTTTTAGTAGAGACGGGGTTTCATCGTGTTAGCCAGGATGGTCTCGATCTCCTGACCTTGCGATCCACCCGCCTCAGCCTCCCAAAGTGCTGGGATTACAGGCATGAGCCACCGTGCCCGGCCTTCTTCATTCTACTCTTGATGAACATTTGGATTGTTTCCAACGGAGGCTTTTATGAATAAAGTGCCCATGAACATTCTTAAATAGGTCTTTTAAATGGACACATGCCCTTATTTTTTTAGTTATCCCCGTAAGAGTGGAATTGTCATTTCTCAGGGTATAAGTATGCTTAGTTTTAGTAGATACTACTATAAATAGTTACCCAACATGCTTTTACCAACTTACACTTCCACAAGCAGTAGCGTTAGAGTTCTGGTTGCTTCACTTTGTCATTGACACTTGGTATTGTCAATCTTTTTAATTTTAGTAATTCTGATGGATATATGAAAGTGCCTCATTGTGTTTTAAATTGCGTTTCCATGATCAGTTATGATGGGTAGCACTTTTATGTTTTTGGGCATTTAGATATCCTTTTTTGTGAAGTACCTGTTCAAATCTTATGTCTATTTGTTATTGTGTTTTTTGTAACTCTACAACTTGATTTATAGGAGTTTTTTGAAATTCCGAGTACAGATGATTGGCCAGATAAATATATTGCAAGCATTCTTGCCCATCATTTTGTCTTTTTACCCTCATAATGGTGACTTAATAAACAATAATTCATAATTTTAATGAAGTCTAAATTAATAATATTTTATCTTTTTGGACTTATTTAAAACATATTTCCCTACATTAAATTATTTTTCTATTTTTCTGTAGTTTTAATGTTTTATCTTTCCCACTTAGATTCATGATCTATCTCAAAATAATTTTTGTGTACAATGGAAGGCAGGTGTTTTGTTCCCCTTCCCTGCCATGGAAAATACTATCTTTCTTTACTAAATTGCACTGATGTCTTTGTTGTAAATCAGGTGACCACACAGGCATGAATCTGTTTCTGGAATCTTTGCTATCTTTTATTGGTTCAGTTTCAGTCCTTGTGCCAATATTACACCGTGATAGTTACTGTAAATTTGTAAAATCCACCAGTTTGTTCTTCTTTTTCAAGATTTCTATGCCTTACCTAAGTCCTTTGCATTTCTATGTACATTTCAGCATCAGTTTTTTAGTTTACACACACACACACACACACACACACACACACGCACACACACAAATGCTTTCTGGTAATTTTGATTGTACTTTTGTTGATTATGTTGATCAACATGTTTGATATGTTTGAGAGGATTAGTTGTTTTACTCTCAGCAATTTAGTTTTAGGCATAGAAATTTTTAATGTCTTACTAGATTTATTCCATGAATTAAATGTTTTATTGCTCTTACTGCATATTATAAATGGTAATTTTTGTACATTTCATTTCTAGCTGTTTATTACTTTTATATAAAACATATATGTAAATTTTATATTGAGTACGTATCCAGTGACTGTGCTAAATTCACTAAAATTTTATAGATTTATTGTTTATTTTCCACATAAAATTATGTCATCTGCAGATCATGAAAGTTTTCTTTTTCCTTTTTAGTCTTTGTAACTTGATTTCTTTGTATTGCCTTTGTGCATTGGCTGTAAGTATGGTGGTTAGTAGAAGTGATGGTAGTGGACATTCTTGTCTTGATCTTGCATTCAGAAGAAAAGTTTTCAATACATCATTGTTATATTAAGTGTAAGCCTTTTTGTAGGTATATTTTAACAGATGAAGGGCATTCCTACTGGCTGACAATTGATTTTATCATGAGTGGGGGCTGTTTTACCAAATGCTTTTCAGCATTTATATAAATTGTCACATGGAGTTTTGGAGAGGATTCTGTTAATGTGGTAAATTGCTTCCATTGATGTTGAAAGCTAAACCAACCTTGATTCCTAGAAAAAAGTCCGTTTGGTCATCGTATGTTATCCTTTTAATAAATTACTGAATTCTTGTATTATTTTATTTAGTATTTTTGCATTTGTGTTCATGAGGATTATTACTCAGCGATTTTCCTTTTCTTACAATGTTTTACTAGCTTTAGTTTTAAGGTTATGCTGGTCTTATGAGGTAAAAAATATTTCTCCTTTTTTGATTCTCTGAAAAACACCATTTAAGACTGATGGTTTATTATTTTTAATTTTTTGAGGTACATAATAGGTGTGTATATTTATGGTGTATATATGTTTATGGTATAAATATAGTAGGTATGCATATATATTTATGGGGTACATAAGATATTTTGGTACAGGCATGGAATGTGCATTAATCGTATCAGAGTAAATGACCCCATCACCACAAGCATTTATCCTTTCTTTGTGTTACAGACAATTCAATTATACTCATATAGTTATTTTTAAATGTACAATACGTTATCGTTGACTGTAGTCACACTGTTGTGGTATCAAATACTAGATTTTATTCATCTTATCTAACCATATTTTTGTGCCCATTAGCCATATCCACTTCCTCTTCTCCACTCCACTACCCTTCCCAGCCTCTGATATAACCATCATGAAATTCTTATCTTGTTCTGGTTCTCAAGGGGAATACTTCCAGCTCTTGCCCATTCAGTATGATGTTGGCTGTGAGTTTGTCATAGATGGTTCTTATTATTTTAAGGTATATTCCTTCAATGCCTAGTTTTTTCAGGGTTTTTAACATGAAGCGATGTTAAATTTTATTGAAAGTGTTTTCTGCATCTGTTGAGATAATCATGTGGCTTTTTATTTTAGTTCTGTTTATGTGGTGAATAACATTTATAGATTTATATATGTTGATCCAACCTTGCATCCCAAGGATAAAGCCTACTTGATCATGGTAGGTTAGCTTTTTAATTATGTGCTATTATTTTGATTATTTGCTAGTATTTTGTTGAGGATTTTTGCATCTATGTTTCCCCTGCCCCGCTGTCTGAGTGATCTTTTTAACATCCCTAAAGTCTTTCCTCGTGTCCCAAAGTTTATTCCTTGTATTGATAATTTGTCTTTTTCTCTTTTATATTCTAGATCATTCTTATTGAGTTTATTTATTTATTTATTTATTTGTTTATTTTATTTATTTATTTTTATTTTTTTGAAACGGAGTCTCACTCTGTTGCCCAGACTGGAGTCCAGTGGCATGATTTCAGCTCACCGCAAGCTCTGTCTCCCGGGTTCACACCATTCTCCTTCCTCAGCCTCCCGAGTAACTGGGACTACAGGCACCCACCACCAAGCCTCACTATTTTTTTTTTTTTTTTTTTTTGTATTTTCAGTAGAGACGGGGTTTCAGTGTGTTAGCCAGAATGGTCTCGATCTCCTGACCTCGTGATCCGCCTGCCTTGGCCTCCCAAAGTGCTGGGATTATAGGCATTAGCCACCACGCCTGGCTGAGTTTATTAATTAATCTTTTCAAAAACCTACCTTTGGTTTTGGTGATTATCTCTATTACCTATTCGTTTTCTATTTAATTGACATTTATTCTTTTACTTATTATTTTCTTTCTGCTATGCTCTTTTATTTACTTTGGAATTCTCTCTCTAGCTTTTTAAGATGTAAGCTTGTATTACTAACCTGCAAACGTTCTTATTTTTATGTAAATTTAGATCTGTAAACTTCATAGTGAGCATTGCTTTATCTGTATATCATGTGTTTACATGTCCTGTTTTTACTGGCTTTCAGTTCAAAATAATTTTTATTTCCATTGTGATTTCTTGTTTGATGCATGTTTATTTAAAAGTGTGTCACTTGGTTTCCATAAATTTGCACAATTTCTACTTATATTTTTATTATTGATCTTTTAGTTCAACTCCACTGTGATTCAATAATATATTGTTTTATTCAAATTCTCTGAAATTGTTGAGATCTGCTTTATGAGCCTATATTTTGGCAAATATCCCATGCCCACTTTTAAAAAAATGTAAAAAATGCAATTATTTAGTGCAGTGTTCTGAAATATAAATTAAATTAAATCTTAAATACTCTTGCTATATTTTATTTGTTTGTTCCATCAGTCATGAGATATGTTAAAATCTCCAATTATGATTGCTCCATTTTTCTTTATAGTTCTCTCAAATTTTCTTCTTTTTTTAAAAAACTATGTTATCTGGTGCACTCACATTTTGGGTTCTTATATTTCTCTACTGAATTATCTTGGGATATTATGAACATCCTAATATATTGCAATTATTTTAAATATTAATTAAAATATATTTACACATACTTTCAAAGGCTCTGCACTCATTCCTGTATTTTCCCACTTCCTTTGACTTGAGTAATTTCTTTTTAATACTTTTTATATTTAATATTTAATATATTTCTATTTAATATATATTATATTATATATATTATAATAATATTATAAAAATATACAATATATTTCTATTTAATACTTTTTAATATCGCCATTTTGCTAACAAAGTCTTTCAGTCTTTATTCAACTACATACATTTTATTTTGTTTTTATTTTTGAATACTTTCAATGTGCTTACAATTTTAGTTGGCATTTTGTTTTTCTTTCAGTACTTTAAAGATGTCATTCTGCTGTCTTCTAATTTTCAGTTTTGGCTAAAAAGCCAACTATTCATTTTGATTTTTCTTATTTGAAAGTAACATTTCTTCTTGGATCTCCTAGTTGATTTTAAAATTTTCTCTTTACTTTTGGTTTCTATAAGTTTGCCTAAAATAGGCATAATGGAGTTATCTTTGTATTTATCTGGGTTGGGGTTTGCTGACCTTCATAAACCTAGTGGTTCATGTCTTCCTCTTTCCTTCCTTCCTTCCTTCCTTCCTTCCTTCCCTTTCTTCTCTTTCTTTTCTTTCTTTTCTTTCTTCTTTTTTTTTGAGACAGAGTTTTGCTTTTGTTGCCCTGGCTAGAGTGCAATGGCATGATCTCCACCCACTGCAACCTCTGCCTTCTGGGTTCAAGTGATTCTCCTGCCTCAGCCTCCTGAGTAGCTGGGATTATAGGCCCCCACCACCAAGGCTGGCTAATTTTTGTATTTTTAGCAAAAACAGGATTTCACCATGTTGGCCAGTCTGGTCTCGAACTCCTGGCCTCAAGTGATCCACCTGCCTCGGCCTCCCAAAGTGCTGGGATTACAAGCATGAGTCACCACACCCAGCCTATTTTAAAATAATACTTGACATCATCTCTTCAAAAACTGCTTTGGTCCTATTCTCTTTTCCTTTTGAGACAGCAATAACATGTTTATTAGACTATTTTACTAGGCTCCTAAATTCTCTTACACATATTCCTCACCTACAATGATTGGGTTAGAAACTGTTGCTCACCTCTCTAGTTGAAAGAGAAACTAGCAAGCTATAGTTCTCATACAGTATCAAGGAAAAAATTGTGACTTTATAGACTAATTGCTTTTAAAACAGGATGTGTTTTTTTGCAATCCATGTGTAGCTTTCCAACTAATTAAGCCAAGATCATTTTAATGAGAAATCAAAGCTAAAATTGATGGATTATGTGTGTGATGACACAAAGTAGTAAACATGTAAGAAGCCATGTTGGCTTATTCCTGCCTGCTTGAACCCCTGGCTCTATGATGAATTGCAGCTCTCCAGAAGAATGCCTTGAAGATAAAACAGAATATAGTACATGCCCCCCATGTTTCTTGCCTGAGTCTCTCTATTCCCTAAAACATAATGACCATAATCCTTGCCTTTTTCTACACATAAAACAGTGTCTGACAGGATTAGTGACTGTGCCTCTGTAGTTTATAACCAGATGTGCTATTATACCTTGATCTTTTTTAAAAATATTTTTTCAATAGCTTTTGGAGTACAAGAGGTTTTGGGTTACATAGATGAATTATATACTGGTTACACCCCAGTCTTGGTGTGGTTCTGCTTTAATGTAACTTCTGAGCAAGCTCAATGTGATTTTGCATGTACTGAACCCCCACCACCCGTACATAGCAGTGGGCTGAACTACCATGCCAGAGCAGTGTGACGGTACTGCTCCCAGGCCATAGGTTTAGTCGATAGTCCTGAGAAAGACTTCTGAATAATACTAATTAATTCTTTAAATACTAATTAATGACTTTTTTCTTTTCTTGACATGTTCCCAATAAATGCCACTCAAATATGCAGAATAATTAACAAGATACAGAGCAATATTTTTCAAAAAGCAAGTGATCACCCCGGCACAGTGGCTCACACCTGTAATCCCAGCACTTTGGGAGGCCAACGTGGGCAGATCACCTGAGGTTAGGAATTCAAGACCAGCCTAGCCAACATGGTGAAACCCTGTCTCTACAAAAATACAAAACTTAGCTGGGTGTGGTGGTGGGCACCTGTAATCTCAGCTACTTGGGAGGCTAAGGCAGGAGAATTGCTTGAACTTGGGAGGCAGTGGTTGCAGTGAGCCGAGATTGTGCCATTACACCCCAGCCTGGGCAACAGAGTGAGACTCTGTCTCAAAAAAAAAAAAAAAAAAGCATGTGATTTTCTCTGAATTGCAATGTTGTACAACAAAGCAACAAATCTACTGAAACTTCTTCAAAACTGCCTGTATTCTAGAAAAAAAAATCAATCCATCAAAGAAAAATATCAAGTTATTTCTATGTTCTTAATACAATGCTAAAGTTCATTCTGAGTCTAAATTTTATTACAGAATTAATTCTATTAAAGAATTAAAATCACCAAATACAAGCTCTTGTTGTTGTAAAAGTTAACGACACAGGACATTTCTCAGCCAGTTTGAAACCAGGGACCTCCACAGCCAGTGACGCACCCCTGCCCCCAGCCCTGTGGCCTGGCATCACAGGCACCCTGCCCACTTTGCCTGCTGGGCCAAGACCGGCTTGTGCACTGGCTCAGCCCATGGCTGGGCCAGACGTGCCCTAGCTTGCCTGTGTTATAGCTTGTACCCACATTCGGTGGTTTCCGAGCTCCTGACCCACATCCAAAAAGAATGAGATTATACTAACATTTTGAAGGGTGAGGAGGGTGGAGAATAATTTTATTGAGTGACAGACCAGCCCTCAGCAGAGAGGGGATGTGGGGGCTAGTCCCCCATCCCTGCAGTCAGGTGGTTTCTCTCCCTTTGTGGCTGAGTCTGGGGCTTTTATGGGCTCAGAAGAGGGAAGTGGGTGCTGATTGGTTTGTGAGTATGCAGAAAAAGACTAAAGCAAAGGCACTACTCAAAAGTGAGCATGACAGTGTATAAAACCAATTAGAAAAGGGTAGGTATATGTATTATAAAATAAGTGAAGTGTAGGGATCACTCAGAGGAAAACACATCAAACAGGAAGACAGGTTCTCAATCTGGTTTACCCAGGGCTGTCTTTGGCTTGAAGGTCAGGTTTCACTGGGGTCCCGCCCCTGTGTGCCTAGGCATTTGACTGCCTCTTGTCACTATCATTAATTCATAGAAGTAACTATACTAAGTAAAAATACATGCATGTATAGCACCCAGAAAAATCTGAAAGGGTGTACCAGGACTATTTTTGTTTCAAATTTGAAGAAAACCAACTCAAGTCAGCTTAAGCAAAAGAAGAGAATGTATTGGTTTACATAAACGAAAATCCAGTTTTGACAGGATTTGGTCATAGCTCAATCCTCAACTTATCACCATGGATCGGGGAATGGAGGGGTGGAGGAAGATATTAAGGTATTTGGCCAAACCTAGATAAGTGCTCTAACCTTGGAACCCCAGGTCAAAATGGAGTAAATGTGGCTATCTGAGCAAAAATTGCAGGTTGAAGGCTGCATCAAGGATAAGGAAAAATGAAATTGGGAAGGTAACAACTGAAAGAGACAAATAGAGACAAGAAATAAGAAAACAAAAAGGGAGTATTCATTGGATAGTTGGGGATTACAGTTGAATTTCATTTTGTTCTGTTTGTAAAAAATTGTGTCCTTCAATTTGAAAAATAAACTAAAATATCTGCAGTTATTCTTACTGTGAAGCAAAAGAATAATAGAAACTTAACTTAGTAATAAAACCCAGAGAACTATCATATAAAGAAATCTTAAACTCCAGATAAAATGATCTGTAAGAGTGAATTTCTAACTTAATCAATTTATTAAAAATTCTGTACATCCAGGGTTTCTGGACATTGCTGAGAAAAACAGCAATTCTTTGGGTTGCCAAAGGCAAACTCCAGTCATCCTCTTTAAGAATACATCTGAGGAGAGTTAATGCCAGGAATGTGTGGATCAGGCCTTAGGCAGGAACATTCACAGACTCTAAATTGATTGTGGAGTTTCTAATCTCTTTCTTGGGAATTTTAATGTCAGGGAATAGATTAAGAGGTCCAGCTTAGTTCGAAAAACCGAAGTTGAACCTTTAGAGTCAGAATCAGCATCAAAATTCATCCCATGAATATATCTCAATGTCCCTGTAAAAGAGGAGATACATAATTGATATGCTGAAGATTTCAGCATGATATTGAAATGGGAGCATTTGCAAAGTAGGTTTATTAGAAAGGAATATGGGCTTTGTTTTGTTATTATGATAATCTATGTAAAGCATTGCTATGAAGCTAATTTTCTAATATGTGCTAACATATGCCTTTCCAAAGACAGCTATCCAAAGAAAGAATGGGTCACATCAGGGAAATAATATTTCTACATTTGCAGAAATTATAAATCTATAATTGTAAATTAGAAAAATTAGGGTACTTGACAATTTATTAGGCTTATCTGTTTCCTATGAAGAACATCAAAGTTAAGTCTGTAAAACTTACATTTTCCTGTAATTTATTTCCTTTTGAAATCAAATAAACCAATGTGTAATTATAAATTATTTCTTTTACAACAAGGCAAAGCATTAATTCCAGTCTTCTATATCCTCGAATATCTACTAATAATATGCTTTACCTAGCATTATCAATTATTTGACAAGATAAATAATCCATAATATCAAGTTACTGCCTTGTTAAAAACACACATAGAGTGAATCCTAATGTAAAATAGGGACTTTAGGTGATAACAATGTGTCAGTGTAGGTTCACTGATTGGAAGAAATGCACAACTCTGGTGAGGGATGTTGATAATGGAGAGGTTGTGCCTGTGTGGCGGCAGGGGTTTCTGTGTAGGAACTCTCTGTATTTTCCACTCAGTTTTGCTGTGAACCTAAAACTGCTTTTAAAAATAAAGTTTATTAATTTTTATTAAAGCATACACAAAATCTTATTTTTTATCTATAAATATGTTATTCTAAGAAGTATTTCAATAATCGTATTCCTAGTTGCAGAAATTCAAGCTATTCACAAAATTTATGCTACCGATTTTTTTAGCTTTGTTTTCTTCGAGTACTTATTTCTCGTTTTCTCAATTATCTCATACTGATACAATTAATCTCTTTAGAAAATAAATTCCCTGAGCTTCTATTATTCTGAAGTGTCCTGGAGATAAATCGCAGCTTTGTTAAAGTATGAAGCACAAGGCTTTTATCCTTCAGGGAATATTGCATTTCATGTTTCACTTTTGTGGAGAAGTCAGTAACAAACTGCTCACCCATCTGTTTGCTTAATAGAATATTTCAGTCAATGAGGCTGGTGTCTGGAGCCAGACAGGCCTGGTGGCACTGGGCTTTGGCCAAACATCTCGAACCATTTTCCTAAATGTTTCAGAACCAGCAAAATACAAAGCTGGTTTTACCAAGTGCTTTTTCTCTTTAATTTTTTAATTTGTGCACATTGTGAGGGAAATGTAATCCATCTGCTTCATTAGCACTTAATTCAACAAATTATTGTTTTTTAAGAGGAATTTGATGTCCAAGATGCCTTGTGAGTCTTTTTATTCTCCCCATTGGAACCCCTGGGAAGTGGGGTTTTCCAAAGACAAATGTATCTCAGAGTTTAGAACAATCTGGTGTAGTGAACAATATCGTAATATTAATATCCTTTAAGCTAGAAAAGTTGTGTCTAGTACCACCAGAAAGATTAATTAAAAATACAGTCTAGTGAATGTAATTATTAAGCTTTTGTTCCAGTTTCATTGGCTTCTTTCAAATTTTTTCTAATTCCAGCTATCCCTAAGTGGTATAGTACATTGTTCCCAACCTAAATAATTTTTTTTTCATGCTCTGACCATCAAGAGGTTATGTTTTTCCACCAAAGGCTTTGATTACCACTAAGTGATTCCATTTCCCTAGGGCCTGGCTCTGTGCACACTTGGATGTGTTTGCATTGTCTGTATAGGAACGCCCCAGGCATATTCCATATCACTAACTCTGCAGGATCTTGATGTGTGTTATATTTTAAAAGGCTGTGTGGACTCATAAATTTTGGAAACACAAGGTTAAAGGATACTCAACGGGTTTTTTAGTTCAGGATTTGGGGGCCTTTACTGTTTTAATGAGCACTGTGCGTCCCCTAGAGAGGACAGCATATGGAGCGCTGCAGAACTGTTTCAGCGTGGAGCACACTTTTTCTGGAGCATCTGGACTAGAGTTCCGTGGGAAAAACTTTGGAAATTCTGATCTACATCTTTTCTCTTTGCGTTTATTTCATTACCTCCTGGTGCCTGGTGTCTATTGTCTAAAGACAAACAACAAACTGCCTTCTTTTAACATTTAATTTAATTTTCTTTTCATTGCAGAGGGCAGGATTGTTCTGTTTCACTGAGGAAACAATCCTGCCATCAATAAAGAGTCTGAAGTATCAAAGAATATTTTGCAACTATTTGAATGGAAATCCCCATTTACGGGTTTAGTGGGCAGTGTGGCAGCTTGGCATTAGAAGAGCTGCATTGCATTTCTTTGATTAATTTCTATCAAATTGTGCTACGATAGGTAATTTATCTTTTTTTTTTTTAATCCTGTGAGAATTGGCCCATCTTTACTAAATTGCAAAAAGAGGAAGCAGAAAGACATTTTAAAAATAGCTTAAAAGTAAGAAAGAGATAATGTTGGAAGCCTTTTCTATGAAGGTGAGCTCTATCTGTCTGTCTGTCTATCTAGAAGTACATGCAAGGAAGAATATAAAAATTTAGAATTACTTTTTCTCTTTTGTCCTGAGGCTGATCTCCCTAAAATGTCTTTTCAGTATTTGTCTCAATTCCATGCCTCAATTTTCTACCTGGTTTAGGAATTACCTTGAGAGACGGATGGGTAGAGAAACTCATGAGAACAGTCATATCCTTTAAGAGGGCCTATATAAATCTTTCACTTCACTAATGCCTTAGGGATGTGTGTGTATGTGTGTGTGTGTGTATATGTGTGTGTGTGTGTGTGTATGTGTGTGTGTGTGTGTGTGTAGAAACAGGAGGGAGGTCACAAATTCCTAACTCAGAGGAGGAAAGAAATAAACTTCACTCTTTTCTCAGGTGAGTCAATTCTACACCAAAAGTGACACATTCTTTTTGGGCAGCTTCTTTTCACTGTAACTCTAACTTCAATCTCCATTGTAAGGGCCAAGGATGCCACCAAAACACACAGTAATTGTTTAGTGAAATCATCTGCATTAGACTTGCGTTTTCTCCTCATTCTGCCCTGTGTTCCATCCACCTAGTTTGTTCTAAGATGATCAATGATAATGCTATTTTTTGCTGCCTGAATTCTGCTAGTATCTCTCAATATTGTTCCTATTCACGCATAAAGGGATTCTAAAGGATTCATGCCTTCCTCTCTGTTTATGTGCAATGTCTTTTGCATTATATATGCCATGGTAAATTCATGTATTCATTTGTCAACCATTTATGCAACTGTCCACTTATTCATATATTCATTAATGTATGCATTCATCCATTTAGCAAACATTTATTCTGCACCTACAACACAGCAGTTAAGGGTGTTTTCAAAGTTTTTACCTTCAAACTAAGTAAAAATCATCCCAGATTTCCTACAAAAAGACTTCCAGATGAAATGTAAACACAGAATAAAATAAATGTTAAAGGCCAATAGCATCATTAATGGCAAGTTTAATTCATTTTAGCTTAGAAATGGGATTCTTTTCTTGGGCTTATATGATATCCGCATAATTCTAGGATTAATACTGGGTCCAGAATCACAAGGAATAATATTTTGCTTAAATATAATATTCCACATAGGAAACTGAGTCAGTATTTTACATTTTCCCTAGGCTCCAGCTTCCGATTTTATTGTGCTATAGTATTGCAGTCACCTTTTATTTTAGTTGTTAAATGGAATATCACTTTGGAATGAAAATATCTGAGAGACAGGATGATATAGTTTATAGGGCAAGTCCCATAATATAATTAGGTATGGCACTGATATTTACTGCATTCTATTTGCTTGTGTTAGCTAAAATTTAAATAGCCAGTGTGGAAAAAGGAAGTAATTTATTCAAATAAGTTTTCGAAACATTAATTCCCTTTTATGCCTAGATTACCAGCTCTCTTAAATCTTCATAGTTCTGTGATTCTCCAACAAATTTCCCTCTCTCTGCGTCTTTTTAAATGAGATCTCCCCAAGAGAGTTGTCTAAACTCAATGTTTCCAACTTCTTTCTTTTCTTTTTTTAACTGTGTGAATGCTAATCAGGCTTCATCTCAGTCATTACTCCTAACTGTATCCTGCCAACTGCCCAGGATGAAGAGACTGGGAGTCATTCATTCTAGACCCTGTTGTGTCTTGCATACCCCACATCCAATCCATCAGCAAATCACATCAGTTCTTCTGTAAATGGTATACAGGGTGCAACAGACTGACTCACCACTTCTACAGCTACCACCTTGGTCTAAATCCTGGCCCTAGTGTTGCCAGACTCACGGGATCCAAAATAAATGAATGCAAATGTAATGTTTATTGCTGGAGAAAGCACAGGATTAAAGTAAGAATGCATTCCAACCAAAGGCTGCCTCTCAGCAAGGGGTCTAGAAAGTCTGTATATAGGCGCCAATCATCTCCTATTTGTAGGACTCTATTGTTTTTCTCTCAAAGATCAGGGACCTCCAATGTGTCCAGGAAACATCTAGGTGGATTTCTCACTGGGTTTTTTAATTCCTTGCTGGACAATCAGGCATGTTCTCTGCGATGTAACATGCTTTTCCTTTAGACAGTTGCTTGGCGTCCTCCCTCGTTTCCTTTTAAGTCAATTATTTAGCCTCAACATCAGAGCCCTGTGGAGGTCTCACTGAAACCAGGTACAGATCATCAATCTTGCTATTATCAGTAAACAAAATAATGCTGAAAACCTGGTAATAACTACGCTCAAGCTTGTCTTGGACTCATGGTTACAAAGTAACACTATTATTCTGTATATTTCATGCCTTGACTAAGGGATCAGTGTTATCCAGATACATCTCCTACCTTTAGCAAAACAGCTCAGGCCACTTCCAGGCCTGCTGGAATTAATGGACACAGCACAACCCTGTCAGTTCTCTCCTCAGTTGTTGCACTTTTCCCTGCTTCCATTTTAACACTTGACAGCCTATTCTTAACAAAATCAGAGTGATCCTTTAAGATAACAAGTCAGAACATGGCACTCCTCTACATAAAACCCTCTGTGAATTCCTTCGTTTCATGTCCTAGAAGACCCACACCGCCTAGACCTCTACCTCCTTCCCTTTCCAGCTTGGTCTTCTCCAACTTTTCTCCTTACTTTCTCCACTCTGGTCACACTGGCCTCCTCACTATGGAGGTCATGGCTCAAAACGGGCCTGTGTGCTGCTGCCTTTCTGTCTGACACGCTCTTCCTTTAAATAGTGCTTGGCTTCCTGCCTCATCTCCACTAGGTAAATTTTCAAATCTCATCTTCATAGTGAAGCTTTCCACAATGAAAACTGAAAATATCCCTCTTCAAATGTTTCCTTTTTAATCTTCTGGTGCTTTCAGTTTTCTTCAGATAATTCATAACCATCTGATATGCTATATTTTCTACCATCTTTTCTTTACTGTCTGTCTTTATCATAGATTGTAATCTCGCTGAGGAAAGGAGCATCTATTTGAGATTCATTGCCAAATCTCCAACTCCTAGAACAACGCCTGCTAAACAAGTGAGTGAATGACAGGACAGGTTGCAAATTCATATCTGAAAATTTAGAGTATTCATTAGGGGTCTGGGCTTAAAAGCATAGGAATCATCTCTTAAATCAAACACCTGACAGACTTAAAAACAATAGCCTCATTTCATAATACCCAGGAAATGCTGAACTTCAAGAAGTGTGTAGGGTCTCAGCAAATGAATACACTCTCTGGCTGAAGTGGAATTAAGGAAAATACCTCACATATTCAGGAAAGATCATTGCTTATAAATTTGCTTTATACATTTGAGCTTTTAGAATGTAAGCAACTCAAAAATTAGGTAGGTTTTTGTTTTTGTTTTTGTTTTTTAACTATAAATCAAGATACTGTGAGATAAGTTCTTCAAATCCCTGGAAATGAGGGAGCATCCAGAGTGATCTTGGCTTGGCTTGGCTTGGCTTCCAATGGGGCGATCATAGAAGGTTTCATGGAGGATAAACGTTGAGGCTGGATGATGTAACCACACATCCAGGTGCCTCTGCTTCTACCTGGATTTCTCATAGGCCGCTTAAACTCTCAAGTCAATAGCTGGCGCTTCATCTTTGCCAGACCAAATCTGTGATACTGTGCTAATCCTAATCTCACTGAATGGAACTAGCATCCACTTAATTGAAAAACAAACAAACAAACAAACAAACAGGCAGGGCATGGTGCTCAAACCTATAATCCCAGCACTTTGGGAGGCCTAGGCGGGCAGATCACCTGAGGTTGGGAGTTCGAGACAAGCCTGACCAACATGGAGAAATCGCATTTCTACTGAAAATACAAAATTAGCTGGGCGTGGTGGCACATGCCTGTAATCCCAGCTACTCAGGAGACTGAGGCAGGAGAATCACTTGAACCTGGGAGGCAGAGGCTGCAGTGAGCCAAGATCATGCCATTGCATTACAGCCTGGGCAACAAGAGTGAAACTCTGTTTCAAAAAAAAAAAATTTGAAAACTTGGAAAAGCATCTTTATGTCTTTTTTTTGCCATCAACCCCCAAAACTAACCAAACATCAATTTTAGCAAGTAAATATTTGTATGTCTTCCTGCTCCTTTCCAAGACCCCTAACACTGCTCCAATTAATGCCAGCAATATTTTTTACCTGGATCCTCACCAAAGCCTCCTAACTGATCATATTTTCTTCCATCTCTTTGACCTCTGTGTTCTCCAAACCACCAAAATGCAACTTTCAAAACTGCAAATTGTGTTGCACCCTCTGCTTCAATGATTTTCTATTGTTCTTAAAAAAAATTAAACCTCTGAACATAACTGCCTTGAAAGGCCATTTGTGCCTCTGCTTGTTTCTCCAGCCTCAACTCTTACCACCCTTTCCTTTACCTATTGTGAGTGCACCCAGTTGAGCTACTTTTAGAATCTACGATATGCTAGACTGAAATCTACTATTCCTTCCTGTATAATTTCCTCAGGGAAGTTACCCTGACCTCCATGTTACAACCTTCTACCATATATATACTCCACAGACTGAAGTCAAATGCTCTTGCATTGCATTTCCACCGCCTTCCAAAACTCCCCTGACGGAGTACTCACAACACATTGCTGTAGTTGCTTCCTTAATCACGTTTTTCCCACAAGACTATAGTAATAGTAAAGATAGTAAAAATAAATAGTAAGGATTAATGGAGTGATTACTGCATGCCAGATTCATTCGTTACACACAGCACCTAATGAGGTATGTCTTGTTTTACAGTAAAGGAAACTAAAGCACAGAGAAGTAAAATAATGTATCCAGGGTCATACATCCCGGAAATAGCAGAATCAGTATTTGAGGCCAGAAACTCTGCTGTTAATCCCAACAATATTTATGAGAGAATACACCACTATAGACATACTTTAAACACTTTTTTTTGCTTTCATTATAAATAATTTCACAACTAACAAAACAACACCACCAAAAAAAATAAAGCCTTGAGTTCCTCTTGAGAAATCGATAATCTGCGTGGACTATGGCCTGTGCCCCCTCATGGCACAATACTCTTTACAAGGGGCACAGAATGTCCGGCTTTCCACGACCTCCACTTGCTGTTGTCTCCCTAATAGAACGTGTTTCTTCCTTTGTCATATTTGTTTACCATTATAAATTTCTTGGGAATAAGGACCTTACCTATCTTATTGCCCCAATATTAAGATCCCCAATATTAAGCAAAGTTTCCAGGCAAAATATAGGTACTGCATAAATATTTATCAAATACATGAAGTAACGAATGCATGAACTGCAGAGATATTAGAGAAAGTAGAGGTGATACATTCAAGCAGGGAAAACTACATAAGCAAAGCAATCTTCTAAAGATATTTTCATAAAGGTGTTATAATTATATTTTCCATTTTTCATGAAATCATAGACTTCTGAAGTTTCTCTAATGGTGTAATTTTCTAATTTTTGTATCTGTGCTGCTGAAGCGAGTACAATTATGTAATTTTCTGTCCTTAAATGGTACTTTCTGGGAGTAATGACAATTCCTAACTGTACCCCTCGTGCACTCTTGAATTAAGATTTAAGCATCATTTACCGATTTTCATATTTTATTCGTTGCTGTATATGCAACATGCTGTTCAACCAATTAGTAACTATATTCTATGTGAGTGTAGTGTGTTAGTATAAAACAATAAACAAACAGAACCACCAAACCTTCTTAAGTCAATATCATGTAGATGATTAATATCAGTGTTGTGTCAAAGACTTTAAGAACCTGTTACCAAGATTGCTGATGATGTAGTTTCTATATCCCTGAGAAACAGCAGGCTCTGGAGTCCTTGGAGAAAGTTAGTTTCTCCCTCCTTTCAGTATAGATTTTCTCTACCCAACAGAAATCAATTAATCTTTTTATGCCCAAGATTATGTTTCTATAAACTGTAGAAAACCGTTGCTACCTACAGTAAGAAGAATGTTCTGATAAACAATGAAGTCATGTCTGAAATGCAGTATATAACAAAGTACCATGATTTTGAGGGGGTTAGAATTAACTTGTTTTCCAGTTTCTAATTAGTCTGTAATAACTGAAGGACAGTCTAATAATTCTTGACCCCCTTTTCTGGGTTACTCAAGCAGCTCCTAAGAATTCTAATGTGCACATGTAACACTCTGTCTATTGCAAGTGGCTTCTTGTATAAACCAATGATATACAAGTAGGGTGCAAGATATTCCATTAAAAAGAAAATAAGAGGACTTTGCCTCATTTTCAGTATTTTCCAAGCTAAGCAATGTGACTTTCCCCTTGATTTGGTTGTATTCACTTTCTGTAGTAAATGTTCAAAAGTCATTTATTAGGACAGAGGGAAAATGTGCTATCACTTTCTCTGAACCAATAAAGAACACGTTGAAATTTCAAGCAAAAGAAATTTCATTACAGAGCATTGGTATTTTGGGAAGCATTATGGTGTTGATATAGCAAATGTTAATTAAATGACCAGTAACCTAAACAGGGTCAATCTAACTTCTTCTTTTGACTGATACTTGTGAGGTACAGTTGTTTATAAAGTACTTTTGGGCTTGGAGTAAAGTACATTTTCCCACATTATTCAGTAATTCACTGCCTCTGTGCAATCTTTAATTATTTTTAGAGTTTGGGATTTGGGGGAAATGCCTTTACAATTTTAGTTACTTTGCAAATTAAACTCTAATTTATGTGAAGCTGACTCAGTCTTTCTTTTTTCCAGGAAATGTAACAGAAAGCTATAAGGGCATTAGCCACCTTGAGCCTTTTTATCAAGATGTGTTCAGATGGGGAAAGGCACCTAATAGAAGTCTGAAGTTTAGTAAAACTTTATTATTAAAATCTATTTCATTATAATGATTTTCTTCCACTTTTCTAATTGACTTCTTTTCAAATGGTTATTTACATACTGCTCTTCCTGCATCATATTTCTCATTTTAAAAAGCATTTTGCAAAAGCCTTTTCCCCCTTTTTTGAAGAGGAAAAAGATTTTTGGTTCTTAATTGAAAAGATGTTTACTTTGGCAAATCTCTTTTCTCTTCGATTAACTGTGAAGCGTTCTGAGGTCTGAGAAAGAGGTTTTATCCCTAAGATCAGTCCCCAGTTGTTGGTGGTTTAACCCATCTTGGTGGAAAAGACCAGGAGAAGGGAGGAGAAACAAGGGGGTCTTATAACACTGATAAGAAAAGATTGTAAATATTGAATTATGTTGTATGACATTTAAGGCTAACTTCCTACTTGAAGGTGAGGGTGGGTAGGATGGAGAACTTCTATATGACACCAAAAGCCTCTGCCTTCATTTTGAAAGAAAGGGAGGGCTATCCATGTTTACCCTGCATTTGCCTGTAGAATTCAATCATTCCCCGGCATAAACTCCCCACTAACTTACCCGAAGCCTCCTCACACCCAGACACATATGTTTTCAATTGAAAAGTGCTTACAAAAAGACCACCTGCCAGCAAAGGGAATGTTTTTCCTCTCCCAGTGTGGTTCTTACAGACAGGACTGAATGTAGTTAAGCAGGAACAGAGCTGGAAGCCTAAAACAATGATGTTGCAGGCTAGCATGCTTATTGAGATTTTCTTTGAAAAAGAAAAGGAAGATGTATAAGATACTAAAATGATCACTGTTATTTTGTTTTGCTGGGACTCCATCAGAACTTTGAATCCTCTCTTCCCCCACACCTCCTTTTTGTATTTCTTTGTTCAGTCATATTTTGTGATATGCTTGAATAGTTTTAACTAAATAATAAAATATTTTAAAATAGTTTTAGTTTTTGAGAGGTACTACTTTAAAGCAAATGAAAGGATTTTTCATTGTGAGTGTAGATGAAAACGAATCCTGTTGTTTACCCTGTACCTATTTTACAGTCACCGAAAGCAGAGGGAATCCTGTTGTTTACCCTGTACCTATTTTACAGTCACCGAAAGCAGAGGGAATCCTGTTGTTTACCGTGTACCTATTTTACAGTCACCGTCACACAGGTTGCTGAAAAACTAACAGCTGAATCATTTAAGTATTAAAATTAATCTTGAGCATCAAATAGAAAACTTCCACACACACAGAGTGAAGTCGTTTGGGTGGAAATTGAGGAAGAGGAGAAGGAAAGAGGGGAGAAACTGAATATCCTCGAGTTTAGGAATGGGGTCATTCCTTATTTCTTGTTTCTTTACTTTCTTTTCACACATACTCAGTCACTCTACGAAGTGTAAACAGATGCTGGGGGACTGAGTTCTGGGATTTGATAACACTTTTTTTTTCTTTTTTGAATGAAAGAAAAGCCGGATGAGGGAAGCCCAGCCACAGTATTGGGTGAGATAAAAAATCTGTAAGTAAAAAGTTCACACCTATTTTGTTTCATAAAATTAACCTCACAATCAAATAGCTAGAGGAAATGCTTCCTCCTTTGACATTCTTAGAATCCTCCTCCTCCTCCCCACGGGAGGGCTTTATATTAATCTCACAAGTATGGAGATTGCAAGTAAAACTATTCCATCAGCAGTGATAGCCTTGTGTGGGAAGTCTGAGTGGACCGGCCCTCCTGCAAACACTGCAGGCACATTCCACAGGGATGAAAGTGATCTCAGACGCCCAGCTCCAGTTGACAAAATCTAGGAGTCAGGTGACAAAGTGGTGACATGGTCAATGATGACAGCCAAGAAGCAGTTCCAAGTTAATATCACATACAGAGACTTGAGCCAGCTGCATTCTGTATCACATTGTTATGTAGCAGAGACAAACTGCAGTGAGGAAAGAAAAGTTAAAAAAATTCATTCCTCAAGCCTTCACTGTTGTGTAATGAGATAACAATACAAAGGTTTGCTACCTATGGGAGGTCTTTGAGCAATTTACCACCCAGGAACCAAAGTGAACTAGATGAACTCTTAAAACAATAAGCTGAAGGTTCTAACTTGCATGACCTCACTAGTCAAAAGCGAAGTGAAGAAATAGGAATATAATAAGGAAATAGGTACATTTCCTATGGTGTCTTTCTCATGACACTTTTCTCTTGAGAATTCATGGGCTAGCACTGTTTTACAATAACTTGCTTTAGAAACAGCATGAGAGAAGCATGTGCAATTCATGTTTAATGAACTGAGAGCAGTCTTTTGGTTAAATGGTGTAGTTAAATCCCTGCCAAGGCAACCCCTGGTCTGTGATCCCCTAGGAAACTAGGATTGAGAGTATTCCAGAAGTATCCATTGCTTTCTTGTTTCTTATGGAAAAATCTATTTTTTTAATTTTTTTTTGTTGTTATTGTTCTTTTTCCCAGAAGACTAATTCTATGTGTAAATTATGTGGTTCATTTTTCTTGCTCTGCAAAACAAAATCTTTAACTTCTGCCAAAGTTAGCATTTACGGTACAGTTGTCCCCCCTTATCCACAATTTTGCTTTTCGCAGTTTCAGTTACCGGTGGTGAACCACACTCTGAAAAAAAATATGTGTGTGTATATATATAATATATGTACATATATATATCCAGAAAAAAATATGTAGCTATATCTATATATATAGAGAGAGATTTTTTTCTTTCTTTCTGACACTGGCTCTGTCACCCAGGCTGAAGTGCAGTGGTGCTATTTCTACTCACTGCAACTTCCGCCTCCCAGGTTCAAGCCAGCCTCCTACCTTAGCCTCCTGAATAGCTGGAATTACAGGTGTGCACCACCATGCTAGCCAATTTTTGCATTTTTGTAGAGATGGAGTTTTGCCATATTGCCCAGGCTGGTCTCAAACTCCTGAACTCAAGCAATCTACCCTCTGCAGCCTTCCAAGTGCTAGAATTACAAGTGTGAACCACCCTACCAAGCCCTGAAAATATTAAATGGGGAATTCCAGAAATAAACAATTCCTAAATTTTAAAGTGTGCACTATTCCGAGTAGTGTGATGAAATATTGCACCTTCCCAACCGTGACTCGAATTATCCCTTTGTCCATTATATCCACGCTGAAGACACTACCTGCCTAGTCACTTAATAGCCGTCTGGGTTATCAGATTGACTGTTGTGGTATTACAGTGCTTATGTTCAAGTGACCATTATTTTTTTAAATAATGGCCTGAAAGTGCAAGAGTAGTGATGCTGACATATCGTTATAATTATTCTATTTTATTATCATTGTTGTTATTCTTTTACTGTGCCTAATTTGTAAGTTAAACTTTATTATAGGTATGTATGTATGAGAAAAATCATAGCAGATACTGGGTTTGGTGCTGTCCTCAGTTTTAGATATCAACTGGGGTGCTTGAAACATGTGCCCCACGGTAAGAGGGCTCGCTGTATTTATTTTATGTAGGCAGCAGCTCAGAACTACACATCTCAACCAAATTTTCTTCTTATGTTACATGTTTCCAATTTTAGAATGAAAACAAAATGTCTCATTGGGAGAGAAAATCTATTACCTTGCTCAGAATACTCATAGAGCATGGCAGAAAAAAAAAATCACTGTTTTTTCTCATTTTCATGACGTTAGGACCTTGAATTTGACCTTTCAACCTGTCACCTAGCCTTTTGGTTCCTGTCTTTCCCTCCCAATATCTCTCTCTTGCTCCCTCCTTCCTTCCTTCCTTCCCTTGACAAAAATTCACTGACGACCATTTACTCTGTGCCAGGTAGTTCTGCTAGGTTCCACGGGTGATAGAAACGTCACCTGAGAAGAATAAAAGTTTTCTCTTTTACATTTCACTTCTGAACATTTGAATTTTATCCTAAAAAGTATATATCACTTTTCAAAGATATTCCAAATAATTTTATAAAAAATAATTATTTTAAAACAGAGATCAGCAAACTTTTTTTGGTAAAGAGCCACACAGTAAATATTTTAGGCCTTGTGGGCCGTATGGTCTCTGTTGCAACTACTCAACTCTGCCACTGTAGAGCTAAAGCAGCCACGATGATACCTAAACAAATGGGTGTGCCTGTGTTCAAAAAAAAATTTATTTACAGAAACAGTCAGTAGGCTAGATCTGGCCCATGAACTGTAGTTTACTTACCCTGATCTAAAATATTGAGTAAAAGCCCACTAGTCCAGACAAATGCAGTCCAGCCATTAGTGCCACTACCATCATGCATGAGCCACAGTAAGCATTAAATTTCATACCAGAGTACAATGATCTTACACAGATTATTAACTATCTCAGGGCTTCAGTCTCTTTATTTACAAATTCATAGAGAAGCCTAATTAGATATTTTGAGTGTTTTTCTAACTCTAAATTTTGGTTATGTCTTATCATACACAAGCAAACTTCACAAGAAGAGAAGCTGCTTGATACAATTTGCTGAGCAATGTATGGAGAGAGCAGGTGTCTCTTGACACTGATAAGACATGAAGGGTGGAAACTGGTCACTTGAGTAAAAACTATAAATTGTGTTAAACAAATAATAAAGGGTAAATCACACTTCATTTAATAAAAATTTTATGTACATTTTCTCATGATTCTCATTACAACTGCATTAGATAGCAAGAATGGTTACTATTTCCCTTGTCTTTCAGATAAGAAAGTAAGAGATTAGAGAAATTACATGAATTACCTGTTTTTCAACATTTAATGCCTAGCTGAGCAGAATGTGAATGCCAGCCAAGTCTTAATTTAGAGCTCTTCAAACCATGACAGCTTCCTTCCAGATTACATACATTAGAATTACTTTAAAAATTGCAATATGGGTCAGGTGCGGTGGCTCATGCTAATAATCTCAGCACTTTGGGAGGCCGAGGCAGGTGGATCACTTGAGGTTAGGAGTTCAAGACCAACCTGGCCAACATGGTGAAACCCCGTGTCTACTAAAAATACAAAAATTATCTGGGCGTGGTTGTGCGGGCCTGTAATCCCAGCTACTCAGGAGGCTGAGGCAGGAGAATTGCTTGAACCCACGGGGAGGAGATTGCAGTGAGCCAAGATCACACTCCAGCCTGGAGAATAGAGCGAGACTCAGTCTCAAAAAAAAAAAAATGCAATATTAGTCTAAAATGATAGAACCGCAGTACCAATATGACTATTAAATTACACCTGCAAAGGTAGGTTTTTTTTTTTTTTTTTTTTTTTTGAGACGGAGTCTCTCTCTGTTGCCCAGGCTGGAGTGCAGTGGCCGGATTCAGCTCACTGCAAGCTCCGCCTCCCGGGTTTACGCCATTCTCCTGCCTCAGCCTCCCGAGTAGCTGGGACCACAGGCGCCCGGCACCTCGCCCGGCTAGTTTTTTTTGTGTGTGTTTTTTTTTACTAGAGACGGGGTTTCACCGTGTTAGCCAGGATGGTCTCGATCTCCTGACCTCGTGATCCACCCGTCTCGGCCTCCCAAAGTGCTGGGATTACAGGCGTGAGCCACCGCGCCCGGCCCAAAGGTAGGTATTTTGTAATAGAGTTCCATAAAGTACAAAAATGAACCACTACTACAGAAAAAAAAATAGCAGATGAAGAAACCAGGTACAGTGCGTGTAGATGACACCAAAATACAAATCTCAAACCCTTAAGAGCATGAGGAGTTCAGACCAAGCGGAGCTCTTCTGTTCTGCCCATGTTTACAAGACACACCATTTTTACTTTCTAGGAAAAAGTATAGTGATCAAACTAATAATGTCTTTCTAATTAACTTCTTTCAAAATAAAAATACATTTACAAGCTGGTCACTTTAAAGAATGTGTTTTTCTCTTATTAAAATTGAAGGTTTAGTCATTCTAGATGACAACAAAAATATTAATTATTTTTAAAAGCTGTTCTTGCTGAGACACGCCATTTTTACTTTCTAGGAAAAAGTATAGTGATCAAACTCTTAATGTCTTTCTAATTAACTTCTTTCCAAATAAATGTACATTTACAAGCTGTTCACTTTAAAGACTGTGTTTATCTCTTATTAAAGTTGAAGATTTAGTCATTCCAGATGACAAGAAAAATATTAATTATTTTTAAAAACTGTTTTTGCTGATTTAGTTTTCACTTTTTTTTCATGTTTTTCACACTCCATCTGGTTTTATGTATTCTGTACCCTTTTCCTTTTTGTCAAGTTGAAAAAAATGCACATGCATCAGTCTGCATCTTCAAAACATTTTACAAACACTACCAAACTGAAATTCTTTAGTGGTTAAAATGTTTTTCTCATGAGCTTCTAAAATACCTCAGTAAATGGTTTTTCTTTTGTCACCCAAAAAAATTTAGTTCTCTATTTAAGCAAATATTGTCTGTATTTAATTTAGCACTTATTAGAACATATGTATAGTCCAAGCTTTTAAGGAAAAACATGTTAAGAAATAGGGAATCCTTGCTTTGTTTTCATCTTCCCATTAAGTTCAACATTGATTTAGGTGTCAAGAACGGTATGCAATGTATCCTAATATGAAGACAATGAAGTGGGCGTGCCTTTAGGAACCCATGTTTGTTGAGGGAGACAGATATGACCACACCATTTTATTACAGTAGGCCGTGGTGAGGGCCAGGATGAGAGAACAATGACGATGACATTGACAATGATGGTGACATTGACGATAATGACAACAACAATAATGGCAGGGGCGACAGGTAATACTAAGTCCTTATTGTATAGAAGGCATTTTTTAAAAGCTTGCACACAATTAACTCAGATAATATAACCAACTGTGGAAGTTATGGTAGGGGATTAAAATTTACTTTGAATTGCTTGATTAGTATTCAGCCAAGTTTGGCTTTTAAAGGCTCTCAAGCATTTGTCTTTCCTTGCCTCATGCAGTGGTTTTATCAGCTACCTTTATGGCATAGCTTTCATTCCCCTCTCGCTTTTGACTTTGTAGTCTGCAAAAGCCCCTGTTATGGGCTGAACAGTGCCTCCTCAAAACTCACATGTTGAAGTCTTAACCCCTAGTACCTCAGAATGTGACTGTATTTGGAGATGGGGTCTTTACAGAGGGGATTAACTTAAAAGGAGGTAGTCAGAACGAGTCTTAACCCAACATGACTGCTGCCCTTACAAGAAGGGAACATTTGGAAACAGATGAGTACAGGGTGAAGACTATGTGAAAACACAAGGAGAAAATGAGCATCTACAAACCAAGGTAAGAGGCCTCAGAAACAATCAACCCTGCAGACACCTTTGTCTGGAACTTGAAAGATCCCAAGCTGTCAGTAAAGAAATTTCTGTGTGCCAGTCTGTGAACATTTTTATGGCAGCCCTAACAAATGAATCTACTCAATTGTGCAGTTTTTTCACATGGTTTTTGTATTTACTTATATTTTATTTATTAATTTTGTGTTTTTACATAATCATTTGTAAAAAGGACACAATCTCTAAAAATCAAAATAGAAAGGGGGAAAATCAGGCCCCAAGATAAGCCACCCACACATCGAGGGACCTTAACTCATCTTTCCATCACCTTTGGACTTGGATTTCAGGTTTACATTTACAGCCCTGATAGTAGTAACAAAAATATACTTGTCATTTCTGAAGTTTAAGTAACAGATAGATAAAATTCACATCATCAAAATACAGCTTTATGTAACAGGAAAAATGATCCAGTGGCTATTGCTCTCTTAATTCTAAATTATAATTTGTACAATACTTGGGGTCATATGCACATTTTTTTTTTCTTCTTTTGAGGCGGAGTCTCACTCTGTTGCCCAGCCTAAAGTGCAATGGTACGATCCCAGCTCATTGCAACCCCCACCACTTGGGTTCAGGCTACTCTCCTGCCTCAGTCTCCCGAGTAGCTGAGATTACAGGCACCCACCACCACGTCTGGCTAATTTTTATATTTTAAATAGAGACGGGATTTCACCATGTTGACCAGGCTGGTCTTGAACTTCTGACCTCAAGTGATCCACCCACCTCAGCCTCCCAAAGTGCTGGGATTACAAGCGTGAGCCACCACGCGTGGCCTGTATGCACTTTTCTGAAATGTAAATATTAGCTATATGTGTAGCTCAGGCTGGAAAAATTAGTATTTTGGAAAGAGTATATAGTCTCAAATATTACATAAATTTTTTTTGAATTATTTTTAAATTCTGAGAACTCATAGGGAAAACAAGAACTGTTACTGTTTTCTGTTAGCTTGTGCAGGTCTAATATAGTTTTAAATGAAAAATTTTCATAACCTAGATTCTGAGATTCAGGCCTAAAAATGCAGAATGACTACATTTGGGATTTAGAGACTTAAGAGATGACAAATATTAATAAATAATATTAAATCACTTATTTATTTTTTCTTTATTAAGTACTCCTTTTCTCTAGTACCATTACTCCTTCTCCTGGCTCTTCTCTAGCAGGGGTCCTGCCTCTTGCTTTTGCTTCCCAAACCCTTGTTTGCCACAAAATACTGCAAGTCACTAACCTGCCCTAATAAGTAACACTTTTTTTGTGCCACTGCCTTTACTCACCTAAAATATCTTACCTGGGTTCCCTTTTTCTCCTTTTTCTAACGTTCCTGGAGAATACATTTTCAATTATTATTAGTTTTAAAATCTTTTTGAACTATAATAGGCTTCAGAAAAGTACATACATATGAAATTGATTTTTGAAATTCTTAATCTAGATTTACAAATGCATTGCTTTGAAGTTTATTATTCTCCTATAATTTTTTAGTCTTGTTATGATTTCCCATTTCATTTCTAACAATGTTTGGTACCTTTTTATCTTGAATATACTTGCTAAAGTGTCTTCTTAATCTTTCAAACACTGATTTTTGCTTTTATTTGTCAGTTTTTTACTTTTTGTCCCATGGTTAGTTGGTTTATGCTTTTATTTATATTATCCTTTTATTTTCTTTTGTTTATTTTATTTTCCTGGGTTCCTGCGTTCAGAGCATAGATCACTTGTTTTTTGTCTTCTTTTCAAATGGATACACCTAAGTTCATGCATTTTTTTTTTCTCAGACGTGCCTCAGCCATACCCTCAAGTTTTGTTACATAGCATTTTATTTTGTTATTCAGCCCCAAATAGTTTGCAAGTTTCCTTTCGATTTTTGCTTTAACCTAATAATTATTTGGAATTGTGTATGTTCATGCATGTGTGTGTGTGTGTGTGTGTATGTATGTGTCTTTAATTTGCTTGCATGTGGTTTTTTTTGGTGGAATTTCTTGTAATTGTCCACAAATAAGTAACTGCAGCCTGTATACTATCACCTTCATGGAATTTGCTGACATTTCCAATGTGGTGTAGCACATGGTAAATTTTTGTGGCTGTAATCTGTGTGTTTGAAAATGATATGTAGTCTTAAGTGTATGGTAGACATTTTTGTATTGCTACTCAGTCAGGCTTGTTAAGTGCATTACACAATTCCTCCATATCCCTCTTTATTAGTTGGCAGTTACTTGGTTGGTTTCTGAGAGGGATGTTCAGCCTCTCACTGTGATTATGAATTTGTCCATTTTGCTTTGTAGGGCTATCAGTATTTGCTTTATATATTCCCCTCTGTGATACCCCAGTTAAACATCTTCCTTGTTTCGCTGGGCCCTGTGGTCCCAGGTGTCTACTACTGAGGCCGTGAAGAAGCCTAGTTACTTCTCAGCTTCCATAACAAAACTTTCTCTTGCACATTTTGTATCCTTTGTTCTCTTTTTAATTTGAACTCTGCTTTTAGGATTTCCTTTAATGTCCAGTCCTCTGAGAATTCTCCTTGCTTTTGAGCATTGAGCATTTTAAATGTTTAAATTATTCTGTGGTAACTTCTATATGGATTTGATAGAAGAGGCCGAGGAGAGGCTAAAGTATATGCTTATTTCAAGCATTTCAAGATTAAACTTGAGTTATTCTAAGACGCCTTTAATGGTCTTTCTCTTCCACTCTCCAGACTCTCCTTTTATCATGCCACCTCTTGCCCTGACTTTCCAACCTATATTTGCTCCTTTCACATTGTTATAAAGGAACTACCTGAGGTTGGATAATTTATAAGGAAAGGAGGTTTATTTAGTTCACAATTCTAGAGACTATACAAGAAGCATGGCTCTGACATCTGCTTCTGCTGTGGGCCTCAGGAAGCTCCTAGTCATGGTAAAGTGGTAAGGGGAGGAGGCTCAGATGAGAGAGGAGGAGGGTACCAGGCTCTTTTTAACAATCAGTTGTCCCATGGAATAACACAGTGAGAACTCACTTATAACCACAAGAAAGGTACTAAGCCATTCATGAAGGATTTGCCCCATGACCCAAACACCTCTGACTCTAGGCTCCACCTCTAACATTGAGGATCGAATTTCAGTTTGAGATTTGGATTTGCAGGAGGCAAAGTATATCACAATGCCATCAATCTTCTTTCAGTTTCTCAATGCAGAAAGATCTCTCCTGACACAAGACTTTTACATATCAGAATTCTCTGCCTGGAATTGCCATTTTCCCCATGATTGACCCGATAACCATATTTATCCTTCAGAAATGAGATAAAATGTCACCTACTTAGAGCCATCTTCGGCAATCTGATGTAAACCAGGCCATTCAATTCTTTTTTATTCTTTTTTTTAACTTTTATTTTAGGTTCAAGGGTATATATACAGGTTTGTTATGTAGGTAAATTACGTGTTGCAGGAGTTCGGTGTATTAATCTGTTTTCACACTGACTAATTGGGTATTAAATAAATGCCCAAGACTGGGTAATTGATAAACACAAAAGGTTTAATTGACTCACTGTTCTGTATGGCTGGGAGGCCTCAGGGAGGCTTACAATCATGGCAGAAGGAGAAGCAGACAAGGTGGCAGGCGAAACAGAGAGAAACCCAGGGGAAACTCGCCATTTATAAAGCCAACAGATCTCGTGAGAACTCCCTCACTGTGATGAGAGCATGGGGGAAACCGCCCCCATGATCCAGTCACCTCCCACCCACCAGGTCTGTCCCTCAATACCTAGGACAGGTGCTGAATTATAATTCAAGATGAGACTTGGGTGGGGACGCAAAGCCTGAACATACCGTTTGCTATACAGATTATTTCATCACCCAGGTAAGGATGTCTGTTGTTCCCTTCTTTGTGTCTGTATGTACTCAGTGTTTTAGCTCCACTTATAAGTGAGAATATGTGGTATTTGGTTTTCTGTTTCTGCATTAATTTGCTTAGGAAAATGGCTTCCAGCTCCATCTATGTTGCTGCAAAAGACATGATCTCATTCTTTTTATGGCTTCATAGTATTCCATAGTGTATATGTATCACATTTTCTTTATCCAGTCTACCATTGATGGGGATTTAGGTTGATTCCATGTCTTTGCTATTACGAATAGAGTTGCAATGAACATGCACATGCATGTCTTTATGGTAGAACAATATATATTTCTTTGGATATAATACTCAACAATGGGATCGCTGGGTCAAATGGTACTTTCGCTTTAAGTTCCTTGAGAAATTGCCAAACTGTATTCACAATGGCTGAACTAATTTACATTTCCCCCAGCAGTATATAAGCATTTCCTTTTATTCATGACATAACTGGCGTTCGTTTTGTTTGTTTGTTTGTTGATGCTTTAGTTTTTAATGATAGCCATTCTGACTGGTGTGAGGTGGTATCTCACTGTGGTTTTGGTTTGCATTTCTCTAGTGATTAGTGATGTGGAGCATATTTTTTCATATGCTTGTTTACCACATGTATGTCTTCTTTTGAAAAGTGTTTGTTCATGTCCTTTGCCCACATTTTAATGGTGTTGCTTGATTGTTTCTTGTACATTTATTTAAATTCCTTATAGATTCTGGATATTAGACCTTTTCTGGATGCACAGTTTGCGAAAATCTTCTCCCATTCTGTAGGTTGTCTGTTTATTCTGTTGATAGTTTCTTTCACTGTGCAAAAGGTCTCTAGTTTAATTAGATCCTATTTGTCAATTTTTATTTTTGTTGCAATTGCTTTCGGTGTCTTCATCATAAAATCTTGGCTACTCCTGTGTCCAGAATGATGTTTCCTAGGTTATCTTCCAGTATTTTCATAGTTTTAGGTTTTACATTTAAGTCTTTAATTCATCTTGAATTGATTTTTGTATATGATATGAGGAAGGGGTCCAGTTTCAATCTTTCACATATGCAGACCCTTCAATTCTAGTTTGTTGCAGTACCTCTACTTTATTTCAGTTTAGCATATTTCATGATCATATACCTAATTATTCACTATTTTATTCTTTCTTCCAAATTTAGTTTCAAATTCAAATTGATCAGAGATTATGTCTAGTTGTTCTTTGATGTATTCTTATTGTCAAGACAGTACTGGAAATATAGTAGGTATTAAAAGAACATCTGTTAAATGAACAAATAAATACCAGCCCCAAATAGTTGCACACTTTGGGTAGGGGTTAGGAAGATCATAGGAACTAATATCAGGCTAAAATTCCATATAGACACGACACGTTGATTTTAAGGAGATATATCTAGTCTGAGAATTTAGGAATATCATAAAAGCTACAGGCGCAAGACATTTTATATTTGTGATAGCTAGTCTTTACATTAACATTGAAATTTACAGATAAGTTGAGGATCAGGGAAATCAAGTAACTTACACAAGATCAAGTTATTTATAATAGCAGACCTGGGATTCAAAACCAGATATGTTTGGTTCCAAAGTTTTTCCTTTCTTTACACTATTACCCTATTCACCATTATGCAATATTTGATATCTAAGAAATATTACTAATTTTATTTTGAAGGCAATTTATTTTAAGAAAACCAGAATGACATTTTCAGCTTTGGAATTCATCTAAACTGAGACAAATACAAAAATCTAGCTACCAATATAGATTTAAAAAATTATTTGTACAACTGAAGAAATATTGAAAGATATCAATTTTCACTAAGTTGTTAGTTTCTGTGGACTTCTCTAACAAATTTTATTGAGTTCAATTTACCGAAGTAAATAAGCATGACCATAAGAATTGATGGAGATATGTGAGAACCACTGCTTATTTCTTCATTAAGTCTGCACAGATGAGCTCCATTTAATACTAAGTCTAATTCTTCTGTACATTAAGATAGTAACTCAAGTCAGTTTGGGCCATCCAATTCTTCCACATAAAGTTGGCTAAAACATCTGGATGATTGATCAAACATCTGGATGATTGATTAAATATGTGACTGAACTGATGGAACACTTGGGCATCATAAAAACAAACCAAGAGCAATTTTTTCCTGACTCTAAGAAATGGGAAAATCAATATTTCTCTTTAAGACTTTTCGTCACCTGCCTAATAATCTAAATATGGATCCTAAGAAGACGAACATTGTGTGCGTTTTACATTGCTCGCATCTCTAGAGGGGTTTTGTTTATTTAGTTTCTGTGGCTGAATGTTTAAAACAAAAATGAAAAGAACAACTTGGAAAGAGTTTTACAAAAACAATAGGTTCACTCCACCCTTATTACAACATTATTTTTATTTAGCCAGTTTTTTAAATAAGTAGTTTTGCAATAAAAGCAATGAATAAAAGATATAAAAACCTAGAACTTCCTAGATTATAACAATTCAGAAAGAAAAACTTGAGTAATACTTAATATATCAACATGAAATATAGCTACATAAGAAAATGTTAAATCATAAACCCAAGAAAGTAAAAGGAGAGAGAAACTGAGAACAAAAGGAGAGAGAAACTGAATATAATACCTTTGAGAGAGGGTCATGTGCAATCCAACAATAATACCTCAATTACTACAATGATACATGCTGACAAAAAGCTCAAAATGTAATAATTATTAGGCTTGGTGCAGTGACTCACGCCTGTACTCCCAGCACTTTGGGAGGCTGAGGTGGGCAGATCACAAGGTCAGGAGTTCGAGACTGGCCTGGCCAACATGGTGAAACCCATCTCTACTAAAAGTACAAAATTACCTGGGCGTGGTGGCACATGACTGTAATCCCAGCTACTCAGGAGGCTGAGGTGGGAGTATCGCTTGAACCCGGGAGGCAGAGGTTGCAGTGAGCCGAGATTGTGCCATTGCCCTCCACCAGGGCAACAAGAGAAAAAAGCTCCATCTCAAAAAAAAAAATCCCCAGAATTATTAATTTTATTAAACAATAATTTTGCTAATATTAAATTAAAATTATACTTTCTCAAATTATTGATTTTGAAAATTTATTTTATTTACTTTTTTCCATTTTGATTCACTTTTAAAGATATTCATTTCCAGTATAAAGAAGGTCACTGTATCTCCTCTATGTGGCCCATACATGAAAAGTGTGGATTTGTTGGAAATAAGTAAAGTTGGAATAAGTATTGGATTTCTTGGAAATAAATAAAGGTAAGTGTAAAATGGCAATTAAGATCATAGGTCTGGAGTCATATTACATTTTCATCTAAATCACATATGCAAAAGAGTCACAAGCAGTGCATACAAAATTGCCTCTAATTTCTATTTGTATAACTGCAGTAAAGTTATTCAATCTATCTGTGTCTCTATTTGTTTCACTGGCTAATAACAATAAAAATAATGATAACCCTTGTTCAGTTGCAGTGTACCAAAGTAAGAAAGAAAATTTTTTTAAAAAAAAACAACAATAACCCAACAAGGTCATTTTGAGAATAAGGTTGATCATACACACAAAGCAATAGTACCTAATATAGAAAAAAAAATGTGCTCAAAGCCATCAAGAAGAAAATTCACTGGTATATTTCTAGTATTAGCTATATAAACAACATTCTGTAATTCTTTGTTTATATTTGTTTAATGAGCAGTCTGGTGTCTATCTTTTTCACAGAGAGATGAATGGAAAACAATTACACAAAGTACTGCAGACAAGGAGAGTGCAAAGGATAAAGTACAGGGAAAATTAGGCTTTTTTTTTTTTTTAGTGCAAAGCGGATATAACAGACACTCGTCTTTTCTCATATGTTTCCTTAAACATTTTGCAAACGCTTTTTTACAGCCTTGAAATCTTGTTTTGACTCCCCATTCTCTACGTAACGAATCTCAAAGATCACTACTAATTAACCCCTTTTCAGGTTTCATCTTCAACACGCTCCCTCCCACAGCACGTGACAATGTAGACCAATCTCTGCCTTTCCCCTTTCCATTTGCTTTAAATAACATGACAGTGTATTGATTTTTTTTTTCTTCATTTTCCTCCCAGTCTTCTTTGTTCTTTGATGTATTTTTTTCTTTATGTTGTATGTTCTTTCTTGGACATACTGCAAGAATGTGTATACTGGATAAATGAGATACCATATATGAAACATCAGCCGGGCGCGGTGGCTCAAGCCTGTAATCCCAGCACTTTGGGAGGCCGAGACGGGTGGATCACGAGGTCAGGAGATCGAGAGCATCCTGGACTACACGGTGAAACCCCGTCTCTACTAAAAATACAAAAAACCAGCCGGGCGAGATGGCGGGCCTCTGTAGTCCCAGTTACTCAGGAGGCTGAGGCAGGAGAATGGCGTAAACCCGGGAGGTGGAGCTTGTAGTGAGCCGAGATCGCGCCGCTGCACTCCAGCCTGGGCGACAGAGTGAGACTCCGTCTCAAAAAAAAAAAAAAAAGAAAAGAAAAAAAAGAAACATTAAACGCAGGGTCTCATATATAAGGGATCAAAACATTTAAGTTCCCTTTCTTCTCTTATGTTCTGCTTATCTCAGTGATGTCATCAGTGCTCATGACTTTAATAATCACTTCCACATAGACAAGGCTTAAATATTTATCTTCTACTAACTTCTCTCCTCAGATTTACTCCTCTGTTCCTACCTGCCCACTGAATAACCATCAAGTCGACCTCAATTCTTCTTTTCCTACCCCGGACCACATACCACTACCCCCAGCTTCTGTGTAAGCCCTCTAACTTAGCTACTTATGGCACTGGTGATTTATTTCGATCCTGCTGTAAATATCAAAGTTTGCTTTCCCACTTTGTTGTCACCTGTAAAAGTCACTAGGTACAGGAGGATCTACCTTCACCATGTCTATCACGTTCACGTTCTCTTTTAAATTCTCATTATCGCCCTACTTGTTCAAGACTGTTAAACACTCAATGCTGGATAATTTATTGTAGACTCGAAACTGCTCATTCCAAATCTATGTTTTCATCATTTTGTTGTCACTACTACTACATTAATCTTCTATGTATGTATATGGAGCATTTCTTTGATTATACCAATTTTTTTTAAAGTTTCTTAAATACAAACTCAATGCTTTCTATGAATTTATAGACTTAGCATTCATGATTTTAATTCTTCCAGCATGTTTCAAGAAAGCTACATTAGTAAGAGCTCCCTGCTTCTGCCTTGTTCTTTCTTACCCTTTTTCATCTTCCATATGAGATTTCCTCTCCTACAATCACCACTGATTGACATTAAACCTATAATTCAAGTCTCAGTGTAGGTACCATGGTCTCCATTGAGTAATTCTATTCACTTTTCAAGCTCAGACAGCAGAAAGCATATTTAACATAGCTTTTCGTTGTTCACAGGATTCACCACAGTGCCTTTCACATTGTAAGTAATTAATATCTGTTTGATGAATGCAAGGATAGATTTGTTTTTCTTGGGTTCCATGTACTTATCACCATGTGCTGTAGAATAAAGACCTTTGAGAGCAGGAGCTTTGTCCTGTGTTTCATGTTTCATTTCTCCACAGTTCCCAGTAACGTTCCAAAAACACCTAAAAATAAGAGAAAAGGGTAAATGTTATTTATATTGTTGGTTTTGAAGAAAACAGATAGTTCTATCTCACAGAGAGAAATATGAAATGACAGCTAGCTAGCTGTGGTTAGAATGAGCCATGCCCAGAGGCCTAATTTGAGTTATCAAAAATGCAATTTCAGCAGCAGCAGCAGCAACCACCATAACCACCATCAGTTTTGAGCAAAATATGATAGGTCTTACTCTCAAAAAAGGCTCAGCATTTGTGATAAAGAAAAATTGTAAACAGAAGCCAATAAAAAGGATAGTCAAAGGGTCATTTGGTGCTGTTGATGTCTTCACCAGCAGACAGGACTGAAGACGGGATACTGGAGTTGGGGGGATTCTGAGCCACACCTTGTAGGAAAGGGGCTTAAATTTTCACTTCAGCTTCTTAAGAGGGGATTCACTCACATAGGTCTATTTTTTTTCCCACAGATTTGGTGATGAATAAGGCAAAGTATAGAAGAGGGAGAAGGCCTCCCTTTTCTGGCATACAGTACAAATGTGGCCTAGACAATGTTTTAAGAACAATTTGGGAAAGTGTTCTTTACCGGCTCTTGGTGGTGAGAGGCTTATATGAGGTGATTGATATGGACCTCAGAGGGTTTTTTTAGCATACATTTTCTCCATTCTCTCTTCCCTCCCCGCCCCTGCCACCATGAGTATTTAGTTCCTGACCAGTTTTACAGAAAGACCAACTCAAGGAAAATAGGTTACTGAAAATGAGCTTTAGAGAAAACAGTCCTAGAGTTAAATCCCAATTCTTTCACTAGGGTAAAACAAAGATAATTGTAAACAAAATGAAACAAAAAACAAATATGAACAAAAATAATAGCAGCTTCTACTTGTTGAACACTTACTCTGTATCAGTTGCTTAGCTGAGAACCATCCATTTATTTTCTCATTTACTCTTCATGTCAGTCCTGGGAGGAAGGTATTATTATTTGCATTGTGCAGGTGAAGAAAATTTAACTTCAGAAAAGTTTTGGTCTCAATTATGTGCATGTAAAGACTATTTTCTTCATCCTGTGGTTTGCCCCTCTGATTCTACAATGCTGCCTTTTAATTAACTCCTCTGAACATCAGACATATTGGAAAGGAGAGTCTAGCCATATTCCCTTCTGATACTGAATTCTGTGAATGGGATTTAAATTTAGGATATTTTATTCCATATTAAAGAGTTTCTTAACTTTATTTCACTTTGTACCATTCAGACTTGGCTTACATTTGGTACTCATGAGCAGCAACAAAAGTAAAATGAATTGCAAGTTATTGGCTCAAAAGAAAGGTTTTTTTAAAACTGAAATTTTTGAGCACTTAAATAAAGAATCAGAATCATGAGGGCCATATGAACAATATATTAATATGTCTTCACAAAGTTTACAGATTGAAAGCAAACATTTACTTTTGGAAAGGATAAAGATCACTCATTAGTAATTATTAATCAGTACCATAATTAGAATTCTGAGAAGAATTATTAAGACTGTGATGGTTAATTTTATGTGTCAACTTGCGTGGGCCACGATACCCATTATTCTAATTGTTTCTGTAATGTGTTTTTGGATATGATTTCACTTAAGTCAGTGGACTTTAAGTAGGAGATTGCCCTCTATGCTATTGCTAGGCCTTAACCTATCAGTTGAAGGCCTGGATACAACAAAAGATCAGCCTCCCTCAAGCAAGAGGGAGTTCTCCAGGAGACTGCTTTTGGACATCTGCAACATCAGCTCTTCCTGGTTCCTCAGCACGCGCACTATCTTTGTACTTGAACTGTGGTTCTTTCCAGAGTCTCCAGCCTGCCCGCCTCCCCTTCATACTTTGGGCTCACCAAGCCTCCAAAATCATGTGAGCCAATTCCTTAAAATGTATGTGTGTTTGTGTGTTTGTGTGTGTGTGTGTGTGTGTGTGTTCAGTTGTCCCTCAGTATCCATGGGGAATAGGATTCAGGACCTCCCTAAGTTACCAAAATCCATGGATGCTCAAGTCCCTGATATAAAATGGCATAGCATTTTCATATAGCCTATGCACATCCTTCCATATACTTTAAATCATTGCTAGATTACTTACAATGACTAGTGCAATATATATGCTATGTAAATGATTGTTTACTCTATTGTTTAGGGACTAATGACCAGAATGTCTGTACATGTTTGGTACAGATGCAACTTTATTTTCTGAATATTTTAGATTCATAGTTGGTTGAATCAATGGATGCAGAACTCACAGATACAGAGAGTTGACTGTATATACATATACATCTTGTTGGTTCTGTTTCTCTGGAGAACCTTAAGTAGAACAGAGTGTTACAGCAGCATCAATCCATACTTGAGGAAAAGTTTCATCATTCTTTAGAAATTTTGAAATGAATAATTCTATTGAATTAGAAATCTATTAGGATGACCAGCATACATTTAGAGATGTTCATGTTCAATGAAAGAACAGAAAGAGCTATTAGGTTTAAGGGCTTCAATTACTGAGGACCATTTACATGGTTTAAGTTATCTAAATTCTGGTTAATGTTGAGAAAGAAGTTTGCATCAATATAGAAAGAGTGATAAATACATCTCCACCATTTGCTACGACCAGTTTGTAAGACTAAAGTTTCCTGTAGATTGATGACTACTAAGATTTCAGAGAGGTCATCATTTAAAAGTGTTGATTAGAAATTTGGGGAAGTCGGCCAGGCACGGTGGCTCAAGCCTGTAATCCCAGCACTTTGGGAGGCCGAGACGGGCGGATCACGAGGTCAGGAGATCGAGACCATCCTGGCTAACACGGTGAAACTCCGTCTCTACTAAAAATGCAAAAAATTAGCCAGGCGAGGTGGCGGGCGCCTGTAGTCTCAGCTACTCGGGAGGCTGAGGCAGGAGAATGGCGTGAACCCGGGAGGCGGAGCTTGCCGTGAGCTGAGATCCGGCCACTGCACTCCAGCCTGGGCGACAGAGCGAGACTCCGTCTCAAAAAAAAAAAGAAATTTGGGGAAGTCACTTCAAGCATAAATCCTGGTATAAAGGCTATGTTTATATTTATAAACTAAAATTTCTTACTAGAAAAAATTTTAAAGATTTTCTTTCAATGTTTTATAAAAATTAAATTGTTTTTCCCTAAAACTGTATAATTTATTTTCTATTGTAATTATACGACCTAAATAAGAGACAATGATTACTTTTTAAACCAAGATCTATGTAGATGCTAAAACCCTCCACACCAGTGTACTCCTATAAGCCACATAAATATTATGTTCCTATGTATCATAATGTGAAAAAGATTAAAAGTGCTATCGTAGAGAAAAAAATTGGACATGAAAGATTTTAATATAATTCTGCTTGCCACATTTTACCTAGATGGTTTTGAAGTTTCATGCCAGGAAGTGTTTTAGAGATGTTTCAGATTTTAAAAGCTTTCAGCTACAGCTGCCTCATCATAATGAACAAGACAAGACAAGACCAGATACATAGAGACCATTTGAGGTTGTTGCAGTAATCCAGGTGAGAGATGAGATAGCCTGAATTAGGGTAGTGTCAGTGGCAAGGGAGAGAAGTAGGAAGATATAGGAGATATTTATGAATTAGACTCAATGAGATTTTTATTGATTTGATGTGAAGGGTAATGAAGAGAGAGGGAAAAATAAAGCTTCTGACTTGAGCAACGTAAACTGGCAACAGTACCAATGAAGAGCTCTGTTACCCAAGAGTGTGGTGTAGGATGACATTCACATTAATCCTCACCTTCTTCATCCACAGAGCATGTGGTGGCCCTCAGATCCTGTCCTCAAAGAGGCCAAGGAGCCCAAGAAAACCATCAGCTCCTTGATATTTTCTCCTTTGACCAAAAAGGATGAGAATAGCTTTTTCCTCTTTCACAATGTCTCACAGCCCTTCCCAGAATTCTAGGTCACTTTAAAGGAACACCATTCAGAGCTATCTAACCTAAATTTAGGCAACTATATTGTAGCTTCTTGACCTAATCTTTATTTCCCTGAAGTGGAAGCTTACTTCTTAATCATTCCCACCTACCTCCATTACAATTTGTATCGTTGTAGTACAAATTATATTCATTTAAGGGAATTGGGTGCCTTTGGGGGATTCCCTCTTCAGGAGTGGAAAAGATAGCCAGACAGGGAAGAAGTATTAATAGATCAGAACACATTCAAGATAGAGAAGGATCTTGGAAACTTTGATCCATCTTTTTTTTTTTTTTAATTTTGCAGACAGAAAAATTGCAGCCCAGAGGTAAGTTACCGTAAGTTGGGACAAGGGAAGATACAGGACAGAATGTTAAAGAAGTTTACTAGAAATAGAGATGTAGATAAATTAATGAGTCAGATCAATTTTTCTATCTTAGTCACTACAATATTTCACCAAAATTAAGATACCAATAGTTGTAAGGCATGAAAAAAGCACTGCCCATTAAATTATGACAAAATGCTGAGAAGTCACCACTGTAAGATATATCTCAATTTCTGGTTTGTTAAGTATTAAACATATTTCAGTATTATTGAATTCAGTAAACAATTCAGTAGAATTGAGGAACTCTGATAGCAAACTTTCCAGTCAAAATTCCTATGGCACAACAAACAAAAATTACAAAAAAAAAAAAAAATTTCTATGGCAGATGGTGACATTTCTAGCCTACTTTTAAAAGTCAAGAATCTCTTAAACACTATAATATACAATCAGAAATTATATCCACTCAAGACTTTAAAACTCTTATTTTTTTCTATATTATAGAAAAATGAACTTACAATTACATGTTTGGGCTCATTCAGAATTTTGGTTACAAAAAATTGCAATGATATGTAATTAGTTATTCATACTGAATGACTATAAACCTCTTATATAATTTGAAGAGGTCACAGACCACAGACTTCTACCTTCTGCTTTATTTCAAAGCTTATAGCAGTCTAAGGAACTCTGGAACCATTCAGATGATACAAAATGCACACTTGTTTTTATTTTGTAAGCATCCCTTAAACATGAGTTATTACATAAATTTCTTGTTCTAAGTATATTTACTGGATTATTATTAAGTAATAAAATATTAAGCCAAAAATGGATAATGAAAGCACATGCTCTAAATTGAAGGAAGGAAAAAATAATAAAATGTATGATGTAGTAAAATGCATGAACATGTAAATGTTATCCAGCCTTCTTAAGTAGGAACTGTTTTTTCTTTTGAGAGTACATTCTTGCATGATATGCATGGAGTAACATTTTGGAGGTGTAATTAGAAAAGCAGCACTAAAATCTATCTTCCTGCAATGTAGCATGACTTAACCCTAAGATGAGGAGTACAATATCAAACCATACATTTTGCTTTAAGTTGACAGATTGCTTGGAATCTTCTCCCAACAGACTTACTATGGTTGAGAAATGCATATTTCAGATTTGTCATAAGAGATTATTATAGGTTCTGCTCACCACATTGTGTCTAGGTGGCCTTTGGGTTTCAATGCTGGGAAGTACATTTCTTATATTTCAGAATTTAAGGGCTTTTGGAAACAACAACCTCATTGCATTCTTGAGAGGGACATATTACACACACACTCAGAAAATAATATCGATTAATATAGACTCAAGGAGTCTATATTCAAGGCAAGGAGTTTAATGTAGAAAAACATCAAGATGATATTAGAAGATTCCGTACTCCTGGCATTCTTATACAAATCTTGTGTATTGTAAACAAAACAAAATAAAACAGCTCCTTAAAAAATTCTTTCATTTGTATTATCTCTTAGATTTTCTTTCTTTCTTTCTTTTCTTTTTTTTTGAGATGGATTCTCGCTCTGTCGCCCAGGCTGGAGTGCAATGGCACGGTCTCAGCTCACTGTAACCTCCGCCTCCCAGGTTCAAGCGATTCTCCTGCCTTAGCCTCCCAAGTAGCTGGGATTACAGGCATGAGCCACCACGCCCAGCT
>NW_012115300.1:2925622-3001453 GCF_000951035.1 Colobus angolensis palliatus | reverse complement strand
TTTTTTTTTTTTTTTTTGAGACGGAGTCTTGCTCTGTCGCCCAGGCCGGATCTCAGCTCACTGCAAGCTCCGCCTCCCAGGTTCAAGCGATTCTCCTGCCTTAGCCTCCCAAGTAGCTGGGATTACAGGCATGAGCCACCACGCCCAGCTGATTTTTTGTATTTTTAGTAGAAACGGGGTTTCTCCATGTTGCTCAGGCTGGTCTCGAACTCCCAACCTTAGGTGGTCCTCCCACCTTGGCCTCCCAAAGTGCTGGGATTACAGGTGTGAGCCACTAGATTTTCTTTTATTAATGTTTAGAGAATCTCAATATTTGCTATTCTTTTCATTAAAACTTTATTTGAGATTTGCTGGTAATGTCTAACATTAGTTTTATTTGATCTCACATTAAAGTCACAATACTTTTTAAGAGTACAGAGGAAATATCATTCAATATAATTTTTCACACATCTTTAGTAATGCATGGAAATAGAGGGGACATCAAATGATATCAGAAGTAGAGTTTTCTTTCACACCTTTACTTCCTTCAGTTTCAGGAAATGAAAATGATGTGCTTAAGTAAGAAATACTACACAGAACAGAAGTGAACAGGGTGCTATAGCTTTGCTGCTGGTTGTCTGTCTATTTGATAAACTTTTATTAGAACAGGCAAAATATGCAAACATCAAATCCATCAAACTGACCAAACTCAGCAACAGTTAACCAAAATAACCCACAAGAAGAAAAAGATAGGAGTGATGCTATATGAATGAGCCCTTGGGTGACTCCTGCCATCCAAAAATTATCATCCAAAATTTTCTTCCTGTTTTTTTTTTTTTAATCCTCAAGGATTACTATAAGTTATTTCCACAATTGCAAAATAACCTGAAGCTCCAGGAAAAAGATTTTAAAATAGTTTATGTTTGTATATCATAATTTATCCTTACCTACTCCTAGTTTTCTTCTTATGAAAACATGTGTTCTTCTAATCTTGTGGACCATCTTTTTTTGCAGCCCAAGTAATTGAGATTGACCATGCAATTATTATGTCCAACCACCAGTAGTTCAATTTCATAACAAATTTCATCTTGAGTTTAAACACTAATTCATCATGTACCAAAAGACTCTCCTAAGGGTGCATATGTGCACAAGGGTGTGTGTGCATACAAGTGTGTCTTCAGAACTATAAAAAATTTCAATAGGCTACAATCCCAAAAGCGCAAATCTCTTATTGTAATTTATGTGCTAAAAATAATAGTATATTTTAGTCAATTTCTGATCTACTGACCAACCTTATTTTCAGCAATATTTCGTTTAGAATTTGTAATATCATTTATACAGCCTATTAATTAAGCTAAAAGACTACAGTAACTCTGTGGAGCGTTACCTAATTTAGTTGGGTAACTGGAAATGAAGATGTGTCCTTCTTCCCTTGTTAGAGCAAGAGGAAGGGATTCAACTGTGATGTTGTTCTAGGGACCTACGTGGGATTCAGAGATGCCTTCTGGCTTACTTCACTGTAGGCCATCCTGGGAAATTTCAAGTCATTCACAAATATACACACCAAAATCAAGTTCTAAATTGCAAACAGAATAAGATGAGTAAGTAAAGATCAAAGTGAAGAGGGTGTGGAATTTGAAGTGCCAGTGGGTAGAATGGTGTGCCACGGGAAGGAGAGAGGAGAATTTCACCAACAAGGTAAGGGAGTGGTTTATTAAATTTCTTTGGTACATAGGTATTGACAAACCTTGTGGGCTTCAGGTTCTAGCCTAGGGCAGAACAAAGTCGACAGCCTGCAAAACTCGTTGGACCTCTTTTGACTTATGGTACTCAAAGACCAAGTAGTAGGTTTTATGGCACTTTCACACTCAGGAATCAGTTTCTTGACACATTTTGTCTCTCTCTCTCTTTTTTATCCTGAGGGCATTTATTTAAATATGTATTCACCACTGACATTTTAAGATATTCTAGAAAACATCAAAGCAGGAAATCTTGTTGAGCAGGACTCAAACCACCATCCCAACCCAACACATACCTCTAATCTCTGATGCTAGCTAGAGCTGATTTTATGAAGATGTGAACTGAGAGTCTTTTACAGCAGTGTACGTATATGAGAATCTGAGTAGTGGTGTTGAATAAGTTTTAAATGTCATATTCAGCAGTTTAATTACTTTGTGTGTGTGTGCGCGTAATGATGCTTATTTGGCTATTTTACTAACCTCAAAGTAAGGAATGAGATTTTTATACTCATTGAAAGGGAACCTGGGCTACAAGATTGAAAGATGCATTCCTATTTTATGTAGGATTAGGGCTAAGTATGCTTGCTTTCCAATCTACAAGGGTGGGTGGAGGCAGAGCACACATATTTGTCATGTATGGCACAGGCAGCTGAGAGTTGCAGTGAAAAAGGCTGAAAGGCCGAACTGCAATGTGGAAGGCTGAGCCATACTGGTCTCTTGACCTTGTATCTTAGGTCATCTTGGTCAACAGTAGAGTATTGTTACATGATATCACACTGCTTCTCCTTTCATGTACTGGATTCATGCTTCTAAAAGAATTTAATTGATGTTTCTAGTGCAGATTTATAACTAGCAAATTCATCTTAAGTACTCACCTTGCAGGTCACTTCATACTCAGTGTTATAGACAGCATTCCTAAGCTTTGTCCTCATGGAGCTCATTAAGGAGTGTAGAACATAATGGAAATAAAGACTGAGACATAGATAGGTAGAAGTACAATATGGCACCTTTGACCTTAGCAATGTACATAATACACCAAAGGATGGAAGGAGAAGTATTTGTTGAAATATTTTTGTTAAAACACATTATTCTGGACTTATGCACAAGCAATAAAAAGATAAAAGTAGACATATGAAGGATTGTTTCAACAGATAGAAAGGGCATTAATAGGTTTTGCCAAAATCCTTAAAGACATAATTTGTATATATTATGTCATAAAGTCATGTGACACATATTTATAGAGAAATATAAAAATATATGTGGACCAAATGTTTATGGATAAAAGTATTTAATAAATCAAGTGCTGTATTAGAATTTGGCTGGAGATGTTGATGTTATTTTTAGTTTTTGTGAGCAATTACTAGGATACTTTTGTCAAATGAGGTGGTTAAAAGAGGGTTGTAAAAAATAATCACAAATTATTACAGGTCTTTTGGCATACAATTGATAGTGTTTTCCAAATTTGTGGCCTAAGCTATGTATCTGTGACGGATGAAAATCTCATTTTTTAATTCCAAAAATTCATGAAATATATTTTCAGATTATTGTTTTCAAGGATCCTTTAGCAATAAAATAAGCAGTTAAAATTCATATCCTCTGCATCACACTAAGAAGCAGAGAATAATTTATGGCTAGATATTCCAAATTTCAAGTCAGGTTCCTTCCAGACACAGCTGTGCACCAAATGAAAATGCAAAGCATTTCATTATAGAATATATCATTTGATTTCCAATTAATAAATGGAAGATTTATTTCTAACAGTTTCTCTGTTCACATCTAGATATATAATATGAAATGTGGAAGGAAGTTCTAGTTTGATGGTGTCTCAATTACAATTGCCAAAAGTAATTATTTATATTTCCAAAAAAGACAGTCATCCCTCTTTCGGGCAGTAGACAAAACATTTTAAATATGTTTTAAACACTCCTTCTACATGAACATGTCTCTTTCCCAATGAACCTCAGTATACTTTGTTATTAGCTATCCTTGCTGTTACGTGGAGGAATTGCAAAATTTATTCTGCATATCCTTATCTTTACTACTATTTCAAAAGCAGAAAAGATTGCTAAAATAGCTTCATTTACTGAGTGTTGGAAAAAACTTACCAGTTAAGAATAATTGTAGAGTATAAACAATGAAAAAATGTATTGAGGAAAGAAAGGAAAAATATGATATTGTCTGTTTTATAATTCAAGCTAAGATGGCAAGAAATGATTTAAAAATGTGTTTTGTTTTTAAATTATAGATTCACAGGAAGTCGAAAATGGAAAAAAGTAGCATTACCCTCCACTCAATTTCCCCCAATGGTTGCCTGCTACACAACTGTAGGACAGTATCAAAACCAGAAAAATCAACATTGCTACAGTATTAATATTTTATCATCTGTGTAGATTTGTGTAATGACCACCACAACCAAGACACAGAACTATACCATCACCACAAAGATCACTCTTTTCTCTCCCTATCCTTTTATAGCACTCTCCTGCCACCATCCATAACCTCTGGCAACCTTTAATTTGTTTTCCATCTCTGTAATTTTGTCATTTCCAGTATGCTATATAAATGGAATCATACAGTATGCGACCTTTAGAGACTGGCTCTTCTCTACACAGCATGGTACCCTTGAGATTCATCCAAGCAGTTGCATATATGAACAGTTCATTTATTTTCATTGGAATAAATGTCCAGCAGAATCGATGCTGGCTCATATAATAAGTGTCTGTTGAATTTTTAAGAAAGTGCCAAACTATTTTCCAGAATGACTGTAACATTTTACATTCTCTCCAGCAATGTATGAGAGATCCAGTTTCTCTACATCCCCACCAGCATCTGGTATTGTCGCTATTTTCACTTTGGCTGTTCTAATAGGTGTTTGATGATACTTCATTATGGTCTCAAATGGCATTTCCTTAATGTTAATGATTTTGAACATCTTTTCATGTACTTATTGTCATCTGTATATCCTCTTCAAATGAGTTATGTCTATTTATTTTAAATATGTTCATAGGATACAAATTGATATCACAGAATATCAAGTGATTTCTTTAAATAGTAAGTATATTTGTTAATCAAATATATTGGATTTTTCTGTAAAGGGTCCTTGGTGACAGCCCCAGGAATTATATGCAATAAAATTACAATGGATATACAATTCTATAATCAAGGACTGTTAGTTAAGTCGAGTTTTCAAAACAGTAAAAAAAATATAAATAGCAAGCTCCCCAAATAAACACCAAGTAAAATAAAGAGCTCAACCCTCAACGTTTTCCACATAATTTTAAAACCATGAGTAAGGTTGTAATTGTGAGACAATACAAAGGAAAGGCTGACGATAATGTTTTGTCTAGAAAAAAAAATATTTTGTACAGAATAAGTTGATTTAATGAATATACTCATAACAATCAGAAGGTGAGAAAAGAACATTTAATCTAATCACATTTCTACATAGAATAAGTTGTTCAAGTGGGTTTCCTTTATCCTTGTTTTCATTTCTTATTAGTAACACAAGGAAGGCTACTGACTCCACACACAATACGAAAAGTAGACTTTTCATAGGGGAACCAAATGCTGACATGATACTTATTGAAACTATATTTCGAAAGAAGCTGATAATTCTCCTGAAAGATTCAATTAACTTAGGTTAAATTATTTATTAATTCATTTAGGCAGCATTTAGTAAGTACCCATAGTATATTTTAACTAATCAAATACTCTGTGAAACTCTTGGGATCCATGAACATATAAAATATATTCCATGCTTTTCAGAGACTTAAAATATAATACAGGGAAACAGAATTGTATAAAGCTTAAGTACACTAATGTTTCCTTAAAATTTTTAAAGAAAAAGAATGATATCTGATGGTCAAGGATGGTCACCTCTCTGAACTTATAACAAAACTGTTCTGAATACTTGATAGAGTTCATTTACATAGTCCTTTGTTACTATTTATTTTCACTTATAAACTATTTTAAAAGTCATGAAAAAAACAGCAAAAAGAGAAAGATGAAAAGAGATGGTAGCTGAAAGCAACATTCTATACCTAACAGTTACAAATTATATGTTATTCATTTTGCTCTATTAATTTCTCCAAAAGATTGTAGTTGTTTCTGGCTAATGGAAATTATATATATATCTGTTGTGTACTGCAAATATGTACATATGTTGGCTATTTAATAACTAAATGCATGTTTAGATACTACATTGTATATGTGGGTCTGATATGAATGGCATATTAGAATTCAAGAAGGCGTGGTGGGTAGTCAGTTACCATAAATTTGATGTGTTTCTCAGACTGAAGATCCTAAGGAAGAAAAAATGCTTGTGTAAAGTAAGAGTGCTCCCTACAGAGTTAGAAGGATTTGTTTTTTTTTTTTTTTTTTGAGACGGAGTCTTGCTCTGTCGCCCAGGCCGGATCTCAGCTCACTGCAAGCTCCGCCTCCCGGGTTCACACCATTCTACTGCCTCAGCCTCCCGAGTAGCTGGGACTATAGGCGCCCGCCACCTCCCCCGACTAGTTTTTTTTTGTATTTTTTAGTAGAGACGGAGTTTATCTCCTGACCTCGTGATCCGCCCGTCTCGGCCTCCCAAAGTGCTGGGATTACAGGCTTGAGCCACCGCGCCCGGCCGAGTTAGAAGGATTTGTAAAGAAAGAAAATGGAAATAATTTTTCTGAATTTCACTCAGGACCAAATACAAGGACAAGAAAAGATGTGATCCAAATAGATTTCTTAAGTCTTTCAAATTTGAAAGTGGTTAATGAAGTGTGTTAAAAATATCCATCTCTGAAGAATACCTAGAATAGAATTTCCCTTTTCAAGATCTAATAGATAAGATGAACTGGATTCCTTCTCCAGGTCACTCGAACCTCTGAGAAATCCATGTGTTGTCTTCTGTAAGAACAGAGCCTCCTCCCCTCCTCCCCGACCCTGATCAGGTGAGGCAATTGACATTTTGTAACTGCTTTCTTAATGGGAATACCATAATAAACAGTGCCATCTACTGACTAACGTATGTCATTGAATACCTCTCATTAGTAGTAAATGTTCTTGGGATCGGAAATCTTACTGTAATGTTTGTTATATGTTTATATCAGTCACATGTCATAGATACTTAAAGCTGCAGGGAATGTAGATATCATTTCTTTTTATCTTTTCTGGATTTCTAAGAGATGAGGAGATTGAGATCCAAAAAGATCAATTTGCCCAAAATTTTGACACAGTATTTTTCATTGAGTACCACTCTCAACTGAATCCTGAGATGCTAGGAAATTTAACATTTAGAGCTAGCAATTAGTCTGCAAATTTGTCTGTCCACTAGGAAAATAGTCCGACAGATATGATTAATGAAACAAGTATGAAATCAATATAGCAAAGCAAGTTGGCAAACTGCTGATGTAAGTTTGGGGAGAAGTATATGCTGATGTGCGGGCTTACAAAAAAATAAAAATAAAAGAGGAAATAAAGTACTTTGCTCCTCTGTTCTTAACAAAAAAGGGTTACAACTGTTCCATGATTGTTTTAGAAGCCTGATTTGTTTTCATGAAAACATAATATACAAAATGAACCCATTATGTTTTAAGACACATCTTGTCAATACCAATTTATAGTTTGAACTAAAATAAATATAGCTATACTATGAATCTTTGAATTTATGGCAATTAGGCTGAGTAAAATAGGGTCAACTCAATAAAAATGCTTTTTTTTCATTATTAAGAATTAAGCCATATTTGGTTTCTATTTGTGCCCAAGAAACACACTTAATATTTATTTCTATAAATATTAAGCTAAATCTAAACATTACATTCAGAGAGGTTCATAGTTACATCATCTACGACATTTTAGTACAGGGCCTTGTTGATGTAAGGGACTTAACGAATTTTTGTGGAATGGAATACTGGTGGAAATATATTCTACCTTCTTTGTCAAGCTGATTACTATAATGGGATAAAGTATTTTGTTATTAATGTTTTTAGGCTCATACAAGTTTATATAGAGCACATGAGAATATTAGAAAATATACAAGCAAGTTTATATAAATGAGATTAGAAAATTTACAGCAAATTAAGAAATTTGGGGTTTATCAGCAGCCAAGTGAATTATATTAGAAAATATTTCTAAATATAACACTCAAATTTTATCATATTTTCTACCTTTCAAACTTAGAGGTAAACAGAAGTACTGAAAACCTAGGTTTGACCATAAGTCGGGACCATATGAGGATAGGTTTCAGAATATGGCTTTCTTTCTCTGCTAACTGTACTCCCCAACACCTTTGCATGAGTAAAACTAGAGTTATCTAAGGAGCCAGAATCCACTGGAACTAAGACACCAAAGGTAATAGCATAGCGAAAGCACTGGAGAAATGTACTTTCATAAGAGTCGCACTGCTCTGCAGGATACGCATGGCTTTGAAAGTGGTTTTGAGATTAAAGACAGGGACCCACAGTGAGGGTATATTGCAAGTCTCCACAAAGATGTCCTCTTGGCACAGGATCAAGATAAAGCCCAGAAATGCTGACTACAGCAACTGAAGCAAATCCCAAAACCACATGACCATTCAACAGAACACACAGATACTTGTTCTCCACACATGTATGTTGGGGTTTGGATAGGATTTCAAAATAGTTCACACTCAGCATCTTCTGTTTCCAGGATCTTATTTGATGATCCCCTTCTGTTTCAATTATTTGATCAGAAGACTTGGAAAACATGACTCTTGACTTCATTTTCCTATTCATCTCAGAATTAATTTACATGCTGTATTTGCCATTTATGCTGTTGCATTTATGTTCTGTGCCTTTTTTATAACCTCATGTTAGCAGAAATTTTAGACCTATTTAAATTATATTTATTTGCAGGTGGCTGGTAAAATGAGGATAATACAGTATGAACATGTTCCCTCTTCTTCCTGCTTTCTTTCTTTCTATTATGTTAAGTCCTCAGATACTCAAAACTGAAATACATCTTGATATGGTTTGACTGTGTCCCCACCCAAATCTCAACTTGAATTGTATCTCCCAGAATTCCAATGTGTTGTGGGAGGGACCCAGGGGGAAGTAATTGAATCCCGGGGGCCCATCTTTCCCATGCTATTGTCGTGATAGTGAATAAGTCTCACAAGATCTGATGGGTTTATCAGGGGTTTCCGCTGTTGCTTCTTCCTCATTTTCTCTTGCTGCTGTCATGTAAGAAATGCCTTTCACTTCCCACCATGATTCTGAGGCCTCCCCAGCCATGAAGTGTAAGTCCAATAAAACCTCTTTTTCTTCCCAGTGTTGGGTATGTCTTTATCAGTAGTGTGAAGACAAACTAATACACATCTACTACATGATTACTGATATCTGTGGGCCAGTTAGAAACTGCTTCATATAAATTCTGCAGTTAATAAACGGTCTTAGGATTTGGCCAATTCTAAATTTAAGGGAGGAAGGGGGTGTGTGTGTGTATGTGTGTGTGTGTGTGTGTGTGTGTAAAAGAAGAAAGATCAAAGTATACACGTATCTATAGAGAAAACACTAACAACAAATAAAGAATATTCACTATGAGAAGAAGCCCAACCTATTACCCATTAAGAAATTTAAAGCACAAATAGGTCGTAAAGAAATTTTATTTTATTTCATTTTTTAAATTTATTTATTTATCTATTTATTTATAGAAGGTGTCTCGCTCTTGTTGCCCAGGCTGGAGTGCAGTGTCATGATCTTGGCTCACTGCAACCTCTGCCTCCCGGGTTCGAGTCATTCTCCTGCCTCAGCTCCCCGAGTAGCTGGGATTACAGGAATACACAGCCTTGCCCAGTTAATTTTTTTGCTTTTAGTAGAGACAGGGTTTTGTCACGTTGACCAGGTCTCCAGCCTCTGACCTCAAGTGATTTGCTTGCCTTGGCCTACCAAAGTGCTGGGATTACAGATGTGAGCCACCATGTCTGACCAAGAAGTTTTAAAATATAAAATGCACCACTGACGAAGAGAAACAGCAAGGCTCTGTTTAATCCTCCCATTTTCCATAGATGTCATTTACAAATTCAGATAACAGCCTCCTCATACATAGGCAAAAGAGTTCTCCCACTACAAAAGCTCAAAGTCTTTTTTTAAATAGCAAATGAAAACTTAGTAAATATTTGAAAAATCCTGGCCCTTCAGTAAAACTCTTATTGAAGAGTGTGCCTGTGTCATTCTAGAAAGAGTACCAACACAAACTGTCTGTTTCACGTAGGTCACAATTGCTCATGGTTTTACAATCACATTGACTTAGAAAGAAAAGTCATACATTTTCCCCATCTCACTCTTATTACTCCTAAAAGAAGAATCCATTAGGGAGTCTGTTGAACTTTACACGTGTGAAAATTATCTGAGCGTGAGATGGGATTCTAAATGTACCTGTTTTTTCCTTATGGTATAACTTTCTAATATTTTTTTTCTTTGAGACATAGTCTCTCTCTGTCGCCCAGGCTGGAGTGCAGTGGTGCAATCTCGGCACACAGCAAGCTCCGCCTGCCAGGTTCACGCCATTCTCCTGCCTCAGCCTCCCCAGTAGCTGGGACTACAGGTGCCTGCCACCATGACTGGCAAATTTTTTGTATTTTTAGTAGAGATGGGGTTTCACCCTTTTAGCCAGGATGGTCTCGATCTCCTGACCTTGTGATCCACCTGTCTCGGCCTCCCAAAGTGCTGGGATTACAAAGCATGAGCCACCATGCCTGGCCTCCTTATGGTATAACTTTCTCACCAGACAAATTCTCTATCATCCAGAGTTATACCTCAAATTATAATAGCAAATGCAATTCATGAAGGTAATTCAAAGTGAAGTTAAAATATGTACAATAATTATTTACTACTTATATATTAGGTAACTAAAGATGTGGTATCTAATAGGATCTAGTCAATTAGTTAAGTGGCAGACAGCAAAGATCTAAAAAATGAATTCTCTACTTGATTCATGTCTCTCAATTATCACTTTTTAAAGTTAAGCTTGAAAGTTATTAAAAATTACAACCAAAACCCTACCACTAGCAATGATCAAAAAGCAAGCATGTGGATTTTGGATTAGTTTTAATTCCTACTGATTTGGAAAAAGAAAATCCAAGTCCTGCTCACAAACACCCCCTCCTAATTAATCATCTTTCTAAAGTGGTCTGATGGAGCAGAACAAAGTCAGCTTCTGCTTCAGCCACTTCAATCCTTTAGAGCCCAATTCATGGAACTATTTGTATATCCAGGTCTATTCATAGTTTTGAGCATATCTTGATAGAAATAGGCAGATATTAACAACTCCTCAATTCTATCAAGTAGAGCTTCAAAAATAAGTTAAATTTCAATCCACAGAATTCAGAGGCCGAGTTAAGACTGTTGTGCTCCACCATGCCATTCCTAAGCTACCCTTCAGGTGGATACACCTGCGTTTTCAAAGACAGTCAGAGGCACATTAGGGAATCCCATGCAGGGGAAATCTATTTGATGTCATTCAGTATGAGGCATCAGTTTAGGTGTTTTCTCCTTAGTTTTCTCATCTAAAGCAGAGTCCTAGCTTGAAGAGTTGTCTAACTGCAGACTTCTTCCCTTCTCGGGGACTGTATCTTCTTTATATTTTAATCATTATACTGGGAGGTCTTTTATAAATAGGATGAAAATATAATTAAATATATTTGCAGATGACTTTTGAGAATGAAAGAGAAAGGTATTAATAATGACACCAGGAAAACAGATATGAACCAGGACTGCCTGAACAAATATGGATATATGGACACTAAAAGCCTGTAGGGTTTTAGAAAAGAAATGAAGACTCTAGTTGGGTCCAGTGCTGTTTGGTGAACACTTTCCCATTATTCAAAGTCCATTTCTTTATAACTATTTTTTGTCTTTCACTTCAAATGTTCCCTGGCAAAGGAATCATCTGTTCTATCCAGCACTCACCTTTGCAATTTATCCACCTTACATTTAGCACAAATAGATTATATATACATGGTCTTAAACACAGTAGGAAGAGATAGTAATAGGAATGAATGAACAATCAAGTAATATTGCTGGTTTACCAGAGAAATATCGATGTTCAAAACATTGACCAGGTTCTTCAGAAATGGATTTCCCAAAGTTTGCTTGGAACTATTCATCAAAATTTATTTGACAGTGTCCTTAATATTCTCCCTAGTGAAATGTCTTATACAAACTAACGAATGATTAGAATGACATTCAGGGAATCATCATTATTACTATGCACGGTTTATCATGTGGGATTTTTTCTTTTGGCTTGAGTGTATTTCAAGTATAAATTTTCTATTCTATAACATTTTTCATCCTAGTCTTTAAAAGGTGGGTATTGAAAACATAGATGCATTTTCCATTGTGTGATTTTTTTTTTCCTTCAGTTTCTAATGGTTAGTAGTTATATAACCTTTGTAGATATTTTGAACTGCTTTTGATAAGTACCTTTTGCTATGCTCAGAAATTTTATGTTAAAAAAGAAATGCAAATCAAAACCACAATGATGTACCACTTCATACCCTTTAAGATGGCTAAAATAAAAGAGATAATAACAAGTGTTGACAAGGATGTGGAGAAATCAAAACCATCATGCCCTACTGATGAAAATGTAAAATGATGCAGTCACTTAGCAAAATAGTTTGGCAGTTCCTCAGTTAAGCATAGAGTTACCATGTGACCCAGTAATTCCACTCCGTGGTATAGAACCAAGAGAAATGAAGCCAAATGTACACACAAAAATTCTTACAAATAATGGTGCTATGAATGTACATACAGAAACATTCATAGCACCATTGTTTGTAAAAGCCAAAAAGCAGAAAAAAATCTATAAACTAATAAATGGATAAATAAATTAATAAATAGATCAACTAAATAGACAAAAAAAATCTGTCAACTAATAAATTGGTATATGAATTCAAGGGAATATTATTCAGCATAAAAAGACATGTCATGTATGCTACAACATGGATGAATCTGGAAAACATTATGTTAAATGAAAAAAGCTAGTCACAAAGAAAACCTCACATATTACATGATTTCATTTGTATAAAGAGTCCAGAACAGGAAAATCTATGAAGACAGAAAATAGATTTGCAGTTTTCTAGAACTGAAAGGATGTGGAGGTTAGAAAACAACAGCTAAGGAGTGCAAGGTTTTGTGGGGCAATAAAAATGTCCTAAAATTGATTGTGATGATGGACACTCAACTGTTAATACATTAAAAGCCAGTGAGTTGTACTTTAAATGGGTGAATTATATACTATGTGAGTTTTATCTCAATAAAACTGTTTTTTAAAAAACGTAGTTAGGATATATTTTTCTTACAAAACCATAGGCCAGGAATACATTCATTTGTAAGTAACAGACGGGCACAAAAGTACATACATTAAAATAGAAGCACATTAGCAAGCATATCAATTGTTGGTTAAATTATGAAATGTATAACTCAGTAACGAGCGCTTTCTAAAAGCCCCACATGAAGGGAGAAAACACAAATCCTAGGCGGTTAAATTCCTAGCTGAGTAATGATATAAAGATAAGTTGCAGAGCTATCAAGATGAATTTTCATAGCTTGGACAGATCCTTCTAGATTTATTCCTGACAGAAGATCTGCTCATTAAGCCAAGAAGTAGAAATTATGGTTGAACAATATAATAACTTTTAACCTGTACTTGCATATGAACTTAGCATCTCCTCAACTTAGAATAGTGGTTATGAGTGTGAGATATGGAATTTAAATCAACTTGGGTTTGAATGCTCTGTAATTTAAAAACTGTGTGACCCAATTTAATGTTCTTCACTTCTCTAGGTTTCAGTCTCAGCATCTCTAAAATAGTATGTGCTTTATAAGTGCTATAATAAACAGAAATTCTTTTGATGTATAATAAGCACTCAATTTACTATTTTTATTACTCCTGCTTTTTAAAAAATCAGACACAGGCAGTCATAGCTTGAAGCATCTTTCCTTTGGCAATAGATTTCAGGGAAACATACTGAAGTGAGCACAGAAGTCTCCTAATGAGACGGAAACTTTAGTGTCAAATCGTCACGTGACGCCATCAGTGATGAGTGAGGATAAAATTCTAAAAAGCACTCAAGTTGAAAATGATACAGCATCTCATCCAATGGAAAATTATCCCAGTTATTCTGACATTGGAGAATCATGAACCGGGGCCATGAAAACATTTCAATTCTCTGTGGAGTAAGTGAACATTTATACATATAATACTTCACTATTTGTTGTATCTCCTGATCTACTTTAAATTTTAAAATATTTTATTTTACCTTTTTTTATGCTTCGGGTTTATCTCAGAAAGTGCTGGCTAATTTTTTGCTTCTTTCCTAAGCTTTTGTGTGGGAAGAAAATCTAGGAAAATCTCCAACGTATCTTCAGGAATAACTGATAATGGTGCTTCCAAGTTTTCTGAGATTACTAATAGAAACAATGTGTAAAAGATACAATGACACCATCACATTAGAAGTTATTTTAATGAAGAATATATTACTTTCCATTTTGCAAAATAGTTGAACTATTGGAATATAGAAATAATTATTATTGCAAAATGAAGAGATCACCTGTTTTTAAAAAATACATAACGCTTCTAAACTCAATAGGAGAAAGAACATCTAATAGCATGGCAAGGAGACATTTCAACATAATACAAAGGATTAAGACTGCTAGATCTGACATTAGACTATTGGGATTTAGTTTCTGCTTCTCCTGATTGCTAACTATGATTTTTGGGAAATTACCTACTCTATGCACTGGTTTTATTAACTGTTAAATATTAATATAGTAATAATAATACCTGCCTTATTTTCTGTTTTTGTTAGAATGTGAAAATTATTTAGAAGAAGGCTTGACAGGTATTAACTGTTCAATAAAGGTGTTGTCAGTTAATATTTTTTCACTACTTAAACCAAGAGGGCAATAAAATACCCAGATTCCCTTACGTTAAGATGTTCCAATTATTTATGACTACGAATTAGAAAATAGCCTTCTCAGAGGCACAGACTATTTTGTACTGATTTTTGGAACCCTAGTATCCCCTCCAGTGCCTGTGTGTAGTTGGCAGATGATAAACCAATGTGGACCACACCTCCCCAAGACAGGCATGCCTGGCTCCCCTAGTTTAACCTTGACTTTGAAGTCTTTGCCTCAGAAGCCCCTTTGCATGCCACCTAGTTAAAAACAGTCGATCACTCTCACCCTTCTCAGCTCACTACCTATTTTCCTCACATCTCTTATCACTCCCACAAATTTTCTTTTATTTGCTTCCTTATTATTTTTACCCTACTAGGATATAAAGTTCACAGAGCTCATGAGACTTGTTGGTGTTTTAATTTCCATCACATCAGTGCCCAGAACAGTACATAATAGTTTCTCCACAGATATCTGCCAAATGAAGGAATTTCTTGGATGTTCCAAATGAAGGAATTCCAAATGTCTTGGATGAAGACACAGTGTTATGAATTAGGACGGTAAATTGTAAAGAAGAGATACTTCCTGTTTTTTCACCTTGTTGCATTTTGGGTTTTCTAGAAAGTGAAATTTGGTTTTGAGATGTTTACTAGGGAGTGTCACTTGGTTCGATAATACCTGTGGAAGGAGAGGTGAAATGTGGGGTTGATCAAGGGAGGAACCCACCTTTGATTCAGACCAGCAGCCTCGGCCATGTCGGAGTTGATATGTCTCAGCTTCATAGTTTTCCTGTGTTAAAACCACATGGCCTTTTCTTTATACCTTTGCCTCAATCAGTCATTGTGTGTGGCCCACCCACAAAATGATGTAACCTTGGCAGCTCACCTCTGCAGCTGAGGTGATCTGAAAGGGCTGATAGCTGAAGGCTGTTGGGAGGCAAGTCCTCCTTCCTTACAGAGGGATCTGGGTGGGACATCACATCACCACACACTCTGTTATTTCCCATTCTTTTATACTTTTCACTTATTCATTCAACAAATATCAGTGTGCATTTTCCATGAGCCAAGCACCATCTCAAGTTCCAGAATGTTGACACTGAACAAAACAAAGTCCTTTCCCTCAAGGAGCTAACATTCTAGAAAGGGAAGATAAGCCACAACCAAGCATACATGCATGTGTGATTAGTCAGGAAATACTAAGTGTTATGAGGAAAACCCCTTCAGGATTAAAGCTAGGAAGTGATATGTTAGCTGACATCTGAAGGAAGTGAGGGAGAAAGTTGTACTTACACAGAGTGTACTAGGCAGTAGCACCAGCAAGTGAGAAGACCTAATATATTCAAGCAGCAAGAGGGGGCCAGTGTGGGAGGGTTGTAGGCCACGACGCCAGTGAGGTAATTGGGGCTGATTTATGAGTTGTATTCTAAAGTTCAGATTTGGAAACCTAGATTATTTTTCCAGTAGTTTCCTGAATTTCTGCCCGAAATTTACTCTTTTATCCTGACTAGGGATATTTAGTTTGAGATTTCGTGATTCCTCCTATTTATATACTTTTCCATGGACTTATTCAACTGTTTACAAGCAAGGGGCAAGAAAAGTCTTTGTAACCAATGATTGTAATTTTATTTCACAGCTGAAATCTCCCAGATGTTTGCTTTGTTTCCCACTATCCCGAGAGAGGCTTTAGATGCATCTGCTTGTGGAATGAATATGCTACACCTCATTTTCCTTTCCTTGGAGGATGTGTTCTTTTGAGAGGTTTTATTTTTAATTACTTTTCCTTTCTGTTGTTAGTGTTGGTGATTTGAGATGGATACGACATCTATTTTGGTACACAGTGCTCCATAACATTTATCACAATAGCAGAAGCACTGCTAGACAAAACTAAAACCAAAAAGGCAATGCTCTGCACTCTAATCTGGGGGAAAAATGAGTCATTCCTCCTAGTATTCTTTAGAGAAACCAGGTGGTTTTGTCATAAATATTCTACTTAAACATATGTAAGTCATTATGCATCACAAAGGAGACAGGCAAACAAGATCACAGTTCAAATCTTTAACTGGTATCAATCAAGAGAAGCAAGGACAGAAGATGGGGAGTGGGATCAGGTATTCTCAAGGCCCAGAGGAAACTAATTCACTGAATTGCAACGTCAAACACCTTGTCCCCAAAGCTCACTGCAGCACAACCAAGAGCAAACTTAAGCCAACCTCAGTTGGAGAAACTTCTCCAGCATCTGAGTTCACAATTGCATGCTCAATTTGTCCTGATGGTCCTCAGAAGGATGTTTCTAAGAGAAGTGGTGACTCCTTCTCATGCTTTGCTTGGGGCCTCAGAATTTATGCCTATGCCAAAAGAAGTTTAGAATTACTCTCATTCAGCCAGAGATAAGAGAAACAATAGAAAATGAAGGGAGATGTTGAATAGGGTTGAACCAAAATTAAAAACTAGAGAATGATTTCTCCCCAATCACATATATTCTTCTCCTCCCTGAAAGTAGGTGAAGAAGAGTGCACTGTAATACTATGCCCTTTCATCTCTCTTTCATAATGGGAAAGACAGAAAACGGATCTTCCTTTGAGAGATGAACAAACTCTGTCTGATACACCCTCAGTGGCCCTGATATGAGCTGGAGAATAGTGAGGGTCTACATAAAGGCAGCAAATTCTTCAGCAGGTGCCTTGCAAATAGCCTGCTAGCTGCTGACGTTTGACATACTATCTTTGCTTTCCTACCAGAAAGAAGAATATAGAATTGAAATAACATTCTTTATTCATCCACAGCCAAGAAATTAATGACAGGGACCAAAAAAGCCTTACAAGGCACACAAATTAAATTAAAAGCTCGGAGCCTTTAGCAAAGACAACAGTAAAACAGGGTTTCAGAAGCCCCAGATTTTTATTTCTCTTGTTTTTCATGTGTGCCTTCCTTTTTTAAATTTGCGTCGACCTCTGACTCATAAATCACCACCCCCTTTTTTTTTTTTTTTTTTTTTTTTTTTTTTTCTCTGGTCTTCTATGTCAGATAAGATGCTAACAGGATGGCACAAAGAAATGAGACATGGATATTGCCTGGAGAGTTAAGATGAACTTTATGGAATGTAGGGCACAAAGTTGAAGTGAACTTGATAGATGGAAAGGAAATGGATATTCTAATCAGAAGTAAAAAACAAGAGCATGCAGTACACACCAAATAGTTTTTGCTGGGAACAGTAGGAAACTGTGCCTGTGGCAGAGGTTGGGAGATGGTGAAAAAGGAGGGGTTGTGGGTGGGTTAGGGCGGGTGCTAGGAGCCTTAGTAGAGATAATAACTTTCTTTACATGTCAGCACACTCCTGCTCTGTAAATTCTTGCCTCTTCTCCATGACTACAATGTAACTCCACTCCTTAGTCCCAGTTCAGAGGTCCAGTCATTTTCTCCTGTTCTGAAATAGACTGAGTTCTTATGCTAATGGGGATGAAGTTTTGGGTGAGGATGAAGAATAAATAATCTTCTTTTGGTTCCTGGACCATAAAATACAAAATTCATATATCATCAAGAGTTCTTTGCAAACAGCAGAATGGTTCCATTAAGCAAAATAATAATAATAATAATTATTATATATATATTATATTATATATATATATAACTAACCAAAAGAACTAAAAGAAGATTTTATATATATATAAATTAGGATACTGAGAACATAGCAGAATCATAAGAACATATGAACAAACTTAGGGAAAGAGAAGAATCTGACTCTTTGGATCTAGTACCAAGATCTCAGGGACTATCTCCTTAGAGTGCTGCAATTGAAATGCTCAGATCCAATCACTTTCCTTTTTCATTCATCTTCCCTTGAGATACAAATTCCCACATGGAAATTGTGATTGACCTAGTGTAAATCACATATCAACTTCTGTGGGGTGGGATTAGGGTTGAGGATGGAGGGATAATCCCATGACTGCCATCCCAGCAAAACCAGTACTAATGGGAGAAGGTTGAACATGCGCCCAAAAGAAGGGATACCCAGAAGACCCAAACCAGATGGGTCTATTATAATTTGGGTCAGGACGTTCATGTTTTCTATCATGATAACAAAAAATGTGATGAGGTGCAATGGCTCAGGCCTGTAATCCCAGCACTTTGAGAGGCTGAGGCGAGGTGGGCGGGATTGCTCGAACTCAGGAGTTCGAGACAAGCCTGGACAACATGGTGAAACCCTATCTCTACAAAAAGTACAAAAATTAGCCAGGGGTGGTGTGTTGTGCCTGTAGTCTCAGTTACTCCGGAGACTGAGGCAGGAGGATCACCTGAACCCAGGAAGTGGAGGTTGCAGTAAGCTGAGATAACACCACTGTACTCCAGTCTGGGTGACAGAGTGAGACTTTGCTTAAAAAAAGAAAAAAAAAAAAAAAAAAGGTGCAGAAGAAAATGGAAGCTGGGAGGGGTTGGGGAGTAAAGAAGAGAGAGAAAATAAGTAATTAGAAATGTCAACAATCTCAGATGTCAGGTCTGCAACCCAAGGAACTCAACAAATACACCATAAAAACCAATAGCAAACTCCTATTGAGTAACTACTATGTGCTAGACATCATTATATGTGTTGTAGACATAAATCTTATTTAATAGTCTCAACAATCCAGTGAGGCATGTCAGGTGTTCCCAACCCTTTTTTAAACCTTAGAATTATCTGAGGAGCTTTTTAATAATAGCAAATAAGGGGGTAAGCTCCAAGCATCACTGTTGTTTAAAAGCTCTTCATTTGATACCAAATGTGAAATGGGTTAATAATCAGCAAAGGGCTAGGCATGGTGGCTCATGCCTGTAATCCCAGCACTTTGGGAGACTGAGGTGGGCAGATCACCTGAGGTCAGGAGTTACAGACCGATCTGGCCAACATGATGAAACTCCGGACATGGTGGTGGGAACCTGTAGTCCCAGTGACTTGAGAGGCTGAGGAAGGGGAATCGCTTGCACCTGGGAAGGGGAGGTTTCAGTGAGCTGAGATCGCGCCATTGTACTCCAGCCTTGGCAACAAGAGTGAAACTCCATCTCAAAAAATAAAATAAAAATAAAAATAAAAAATAAAACAATAATCAGTGAAGGGCTGGGTGCATTGGCTCATGCCTGTAATCTCAGCAATTTAGGAGGCCACAGCGGGCAGATTACGAGGTCAAAAGATTGAGACTATCCTGGCCAACATGGTGAAATCTTGTCTCTACTAAAAATACAAAAATTAGTTGGGCGTGGTGGTAACGTGCTGTGGTCCCAGCCATTCAGGAAACTGAGGCAGGAGAATTGCTTGAACCTGGGACATAGAGGTTGCAGTGAGCTGAGACTGCGCTACTGCACTCTAGCCTGGCAACAGAGCGAAACTCCGTCTTTAAAAAAGGAAAAGAAAAATCAGTGAAGTAGGCATAATCAATCCCTCCATTTTTCAAGAGAAAAACTCAGCTCAGAGAGGTTAACTAGCTCAATAATTACATGATAAAGCCAGTCTGGCTCTAAAATTTGAGTTCATACACCGTGTGGTGGCAAAAACATCCTCTGGTTTAAACATATCTGGATTCAAAGCCTTATGCTCCACTTAAGAAGTATTTGGTCTTGAGCAAATAATTTAATCCATTTGGTTCTCAAATTACTCAGTTATAAAGTGGGCGTAACAGTAACTACCTCACTGTGCTTGTGTGAGGATTCCAGAAAATCAAATGCATGTAACATATAAGGTGTTTCAGTAAATGGCAGTTACTGTTCCTTATACTGAGATGTCAGTATTATTAACAAGCCCTCAGGTGGATAGAAAGAACCTCCCTCTTGCCAGGATTTGCTTATTTCCTCCCTGTTGTGAGCCGCTACCTTTTTCATTGCACATAAACATTGAATTAACAGAATATAATATTGTGTATAATTCAGATCTACTTACTCTAACGTGAGACCTTGAGTTATTTTTATTTCTAATATATATGTATTAAGTTGAAATCATTATATTCAGAACAAGACTTTAGGCAAAGTCTGGAACTTTAAATGAAATCTGCAACTCATCCTATGGAAAGTGTCTTCTGAAAAAGGCATCTGTTATATGACACATGGACTACATTACCCACTGATGTAATTGGCATTTACTTGTTTTTGTTGGTTTCAGTCTGACCTTTTCTAAAACTTCTCTCTTTTGTTTCCATTACCTTATTTGTGAGAAAATGTGATCTGAAGGCTATACCTGGAGCCAAGGAATGCCATAATTCTAATTCCATAGTCTAATTCCAGCTTGACTCTCACTGGGGTCCTTGGAAATCAACAATTAATAATTCTACGATTTACACCTACAGAGTAAATCAAATTATATAGTAAACCTGGTAACATTTTGAGAAATAAGGCATTAACATATGAAGATTACAAATGAATGAAATGTTTATATTTGCTTTGAGCATGATATTTCTGAAATGGCAACAACATCTTAAAAAAGCAGCTATTCTGAAAGAACTGCCCAGTCTTCCCGTCAATAAAGGAAGCTCAAGAGAAGAAAAGTCATTGCTCAGTACGAAAAAATTGTGCTCCAGGTGTATATGGGAATAGAGATGTGCAATATACGTGGCTTACCATATACAATGAGAACTGTTGTAAGGTAGAGCAGGGTATGTGAAGATATTCAAAACTAGTCTCAATTTAACTAAAGTATTGATTCATTGAGTAGTTTGAGTGTTTTAAACTATGGTGTCTTGTATAGTTTCAGTAAAGTTTAGGAAAAATTGAATAGTGAAAATGATGACTTTGAAAAGTCGAATAGTGAATTATTGACTTTGGAGGCAATATAAAAGCATAACCATACATGTTGCTATTCCAGTATCACATCCCTGCAGTCGTTAAACGCGTAGACATTACAGTTCACATGGCAGATAAGGATGAAAAGTGAAAAAAAGTAGCCATCAGTGTATCTCAAATATGCCAAATTTTAAAGTTTGTTATCTCAATTCAAGATGTCACTATCAATGGCTCAAAACAGTATTTGAGGAACCCATTAAAATTAATTCCTTTACATCATTCTTAATATTTAGCATATTATCTTCAATTTTGAGTAGAGCAAGAAAGCATATTTTAAATGTTTTCACCTAATACATTTATGCTTTATAAAACAAAGTAGTGTGAAATGTCAATGTTATTTGTATTTCTTTACTAAAGGTATTACATTAATAAATGTACCAAATAATTGTTTTTTTGCTTTCATTCGTTAAAGTGAAATTACATGTTATTTTAAAAATGTAAGTGTTAAGCCTTCCCTTCCATCCTTTCTCCTCTCCCCTTAATGAAACTCAGATTGCCTCAAGGACATGCTGTAGCTTTGTAAAGTAATGTTTTGCTGATACAGAAGACAATGATTCAAACATAGATTAAATTTCACTCTATAATCTTCAGGACATTTTAAAAATAGAAATTTTTTGGAAAGTAGTAGTTTGGTGTTTACTGAACCTCACACTTTCAGAAGGAATCTTTGATCTCTTATTCCCTTCTCATAAATCTCTCAGCAACAAAGCATATTTCAGTAACATTAAAGAAAAGGATCGCAACTCTCCCTTTTACTGTACAAATAATTTTCTCTCTGCTAGACCTTTCTAAAAGAGTATCTCATCTAAAACTCCATAATATGAATATCTTACTGGAGTTAATTATCATAATGTTTTCATCTTTAGGACAAGCAAAAGTAGGAAATAAGATAAAAAATTTAAAAAGGAAAAGAAAAAAAAATTAAGATGGTTTCCTGGGAGTTTCATTTTCTAAACTTAATTCACACTTGAAAATAATTTCCTATTCATCTTTGTGATTTGTTTTGAGACTGTATGAAAGATTAACTAATTTTTTCACTTCTTTCCCCCCCACGAATCTGAGTTTTCCTTTCAGAGCTGATTAAATACATTTGAAGGCTACTGCGATATTTTTCTGATAATCTTGGAGAAAAGCAAAATAAAATAAAAAAATCTTGTAAACTATATTATACAAATAATAAAAAGCAATTCAGTGTATGTGTTATACTGAAAAATGATTTCTATTACTTTTGTTCCTTGCCCCATTGCCGTCTGAGCAACTCTGCTCCTTTCTTTCCTCTCAAACGGAGCAAGTCATCACATAGACCCCTCACGCTCACTGCAGCAGCCTCTGGAAACACTAGCAGTGGCACCCGCACAACAAATGCAGCACTCCTGAGCGAGGACCACAGGGCAAGAATTGTTTTTAATGTGGGTGTACATTAGTCTCATTACTTTTGAGTCAAATAAATATAGGAAATTAAATTATGATTTACATAAGAAACAGAACTTTTGAAATGTCTTTCTTTTTTTATTTGGTTGCCTTCATAAGTGGTTAAGAAATAATACTGAATTACATACTTGCATCATTTTAGGGAATTCCACTTATGATGTCTTTGAGGAATTTGCAGCCATTAGTTAAGAATTTCATTTATACTTTCATGGTTAAAAACAACTAAAAGTTAGTTATCCCGATAATAAATTGAAATCAGTTGGAATCAACTGCTTGTTCTGTGAAGACCATTATTACTCAAAAGACATTTTATGTCTGTGTTATATTGAAATAACAGCGAAGTGTTATTCAATTCATACTTGAAAATAATTTACTATTCATCTTCTTTGTGATTTTTTTAGGTCTATTGTTTTAAAAAGTAGATTAATTAATTAAACATTGCATTCTCAGATTGTCTCACAAGTGTAGGAGTCCAAAAAATCACTAAAACAAAAATCAATTTACACATTTTAAAAGTGGTATTGTTCTAGTTGACCATTTTAAATATGCTGTGGGTCGGGCGTGATGGCTCACACCTGTAATCCCAGCACTTTGGGAGGCCGAGGCGGGCGGATCACGAGGTCAGGAGATCAAGACCATCCTGGTTAACATGGTGAAACCCCGTCTCTACTAAAAATACAAAAAATTAGCCGGGCGTGGCAGCATGCGCCTGTAGTCCCAGCTACTCGGGAGGCTGAGGCAGGAGAATGGCGTGAACCCGGGAGGCGGAGCTTGCAGTGAGCCGAGATTGTGCCACTGCACTCCAGTCTGGGAGACAGAGCGAGACTCCGTCTCAGGAAAAAAAAAAAAAAAAAAATATGCTGTATGTCATGGTTTGTATCTTAGCAATCGCCATTTTTATGATTTATCAGTGTCAGTGTGCCCATTCCACAAAAAAATCACATGAAAGATATTTCCTGGGCCAGTGTATATTTGGTCCCAATTTTTTAAAAATGAGAGGAAGTGCATAGGTTTTGCATGAATATACATGGGACAAATGAAACAGATCTGTGATGAAGCAAACTGCTTGCATGTGTGGCTTTATCTTTATAGCCAAGTGGCTTACTCAGTCAAACATGTGAGCTGAACTTGACTTCTGCTCTAGAAATTATCCCAACCTCTGCCGTACTGCCCACTATACCTCCCAACTCTGCTAGAACAGCTTCACTCCGTACTGCCCACTATACCTCCCAACTCTGCTAGAACAGCTTCACTCTGTACTGCCCACTATACCTCCCAACTCTGCTAGAACAGCTTCACTCTGTACTGCCCACTATACCTCCCAACTCTGCTAGAACAACTTCACTCCGTACTGCCCACTATACCTCCCAACTCTGCTAGAACAGCTTCACTCTGCACACTTCACTGTGGCAGATACTGTGCTGCGCTGTGCTCTAGACACTGCAGGTACCGTGGTAACACATACCCAGAGGACTCACAGGGCAGCAGGCACAAGTGGTTACAAAATAAAACAGCGGAAAGCATCATTTATAAAGTTCATGGGGATTCAAATACCACAGAGATTCTGCACCAATTTAAGGGGGTAAAGGGATAATAAGAATTTCTTGGAGGACTCTTTCAATAATATGGAGGATTTCAAATGGTGAAGATAGTGGAGAAGTTGAGAGGCCAGAAAACCCAGGAAAAGGAGGAAGGGAGGAAGACTTTAATCGTAGGCTAGGGATAAGCAATAGGATTAGCAATGTGTTCTACCTTCATTTCTCAAGCAAGACTTGAGCCAATTAACCATGAACAAGACTGCTTTGTCATGGTAAGAAGCACTTGTTAACAATTAAAAACGAAAATCTCTTTCATATGACTGGATACAGCTCTTTAACTCAGTTTAATGGAGCATTCACTGTCAATATAATTTGATGATATTACTTAGGACTGGTTTTTATTGCTTTATATATTTAAAAACTGAACTTTTCTTTCTATATATGCAATAATTTAGAGTGTAAACTAATTAGGGAAACAATATTTCAATTGGCCATTTTGGTTTATTCACGAAATGAACATGAGTGGTGTCTGTACTCTACCAAATAATTTGTTTATTCAGAGTAATACATTTCTGGAAACTTTATAGACACCAATCCCAATTTCTCATCATTTTCATTTTTCTATTAGCATTTTTCATGTTATTAGGAATCAAAACTAATCCATAAATAATAATACTTCATAGGAATAGTATTTCATGTGTGTGATTCCTCTGGTCTGAAATGTATTGAGATTATATTGGAACCTATGTCTATTTTGTTTACTTAAGAGGAGGAGTGAATTTTATCATATCTTTTGATTTGATGTTTTCTACAGTTTTATAGCATCATATCATCATTCTTATTATTTATCAGAAAACTGATCATCCAGGTAAAATATTTTGCCCTCAAGCTAGTAAATGGCATGGCCATTATTCAAATATAGGCCTATTAAATTCCAAGCTACATATTATTTCCACTATATTACAATGTCTTTCTGAAAGAAAAGAAAGTATTAGTAAGACCTCACATGCCAAATTGCAGTGTTTTGTTTAGATATAAAAAAAAAATTATTTCTGGGATTCATTTATCGTTGGTGTTTTGTTTATCTTTTTAGGTTGGACATAGTGAAATTTTAAGGTCTTAAACACACATTGCCTATTTCATAAACAAAAGAAAGAAGTTAACAGATATACACTCAGATCATATGTATCCTGAAATTGGTAAGGCACTAAATATTTCACATTAACAGGAATAAAAGCTCAGCAGTGTTTGGGATTGGAACATCCAACATTTTTTTCCCAAATCTGAAATTCATGTTGCCAAGGAATTTTTCCCTTAATTTAAAAACCATGTTTTGTGTAAAATATAATACAGAAATATAATTCAAATATTTCTGATTCATTTATGCTCAGGCTCAAATATATACAAATATAAATTTTTAGTAAGGGCAGTCATGAATAAAAGTATCTCAAGGACTAAGTAAAGCATTTGGATTTTTTAAACAAATAAAATGTTTAATAGAGTGGGGTGTAAACTTATTCAATATTAAAGAACTTAGGGCTAATTTAAAACCCAGGAACTATAGATAACATATGTCACATAGAAGTAAGGAAGAAGGGGAGGAAGAAAAGCTGGAGTGAAAGGATAGAGAGAGGAAGGAAAAGGGACAGGGAAAGAATAAAAGGAAGAAAAGAAATGAAAAGAGAGATGGAAGATAATTATGTCTCTGTTATTTTCATACTGTTTTATGATTTTAAATATACTTTCACATATATTACTTCATATTTCCTCCACTTTTCAGGTATACTACTTTATATTTCCTAACAACTTTGAATGTGATGTCACAATTTCCATTTTATAGCTAACTGAAGAGATGCAGATTGTTTATGTGAAGTGCTTAAGATCACACAGGGAGTTGAAAGATAGCTCCCTTAAAGTCTTTCTGAAACAATTTGGGCTATAAATGGTAGTGCAGCTGGGATTTTAATCAAATCTTTTTAAGCAAGGGCAAAGCTGTACCTTTTGCTCGGTGGTTCTCAACTTGAGTGTGCCTCAGACTAACCTGGAGGCCTTGTTAAAACACAGATTGCTCAGCCCCATCCCCAGAGGCTCTGACTCAGGAGGCCCAGAATGAGGTCCAAGAATTTGCATCTCTCTCAAGTCCCCAGGTGAAACTGACACTGCTGGTCAGGAGACCACCTTTGGAAACTGTCAATTTTGCCAACCTTCTGGAAGTTTGGCCTCTGCGTAGGGGTGAGCCACTGGGATGCGATGTGAGCCAATACTGCTCGCATCATACGTGAGCTAAGACTAGATATAAGAGCTTACATTTAGAATAAAATCTGATTTTTTTTCTTCCTCAGTTTTAGACTTTACACCAGGAAGAGTTCCTTTTAAAATTGGCCTGGGTGGCAGAGGCCAGAACATACACGATTCAACAACAACTCGCACCCCCCACCTCCATTTCCCTGCTCCACAGGACCATCCTGACTTCCACAGTGACCCCAGCACTGGCATTCCAGGGACTCAAATGACCACCTTCCTCGCCCTTCAGTAAAGCCGCCTGAAATTCTTCTAAGTAACACTTATTCCTACACATTAGGGAATTTTCACCTCACATTTCCCTTGCCCAAGAGCAAAAAGCTCAGGGAATGATTGGCTTTTCAATCTAAATAGTGGGAGAGCCTGGGGGTGTTGAAGACAGGCTAGGTAACATTCGAGGGGAGGAGAAACGCAAGTCTAGAAGTGGGGCTGGCTGCGGGGCAGGAGGGAGTGGGTCGCCAGAGTGATAGGGTTACTTTTGGAAGATGTGGGAGAAACATTCTGGAAAGACAGAGGGGGTCACAAAGACAAAGGTGGCTTGCTTGCTCCAACAGCTGAGTTTACCCTGACAGGCTTCTGTGTTCACAGTGCCACCTGCCTCCTAGCCATAGAGGGGAACCGGTTGACGGGTCAATCTTGAGTAGGTCAGATTAATTTTTTTCAGGGCAAAAGAAAACACTGAAAAAAAGAGCTTAGATAATGTTTCCAGGGCATCTTGAGAAAAGTATAATCTATAGGAAATGAGAGTATTGATAATATTAGACCCTAGATAATACTAAAACCATTTGAGTAAAAACTATGATAAGACTTTGGGGCTGCAGGACTATGTCTCTGAATTTGGGGCCTTTTCAAGAAGTCCTGCAAGAAAAGAGAGTCAGTTTTACCTTTAGAAAAGCTCCTGTACTTTTTTTTAGTTTGTAACTGTAACAGACAAAAGTTCACGTGCTTCAGCCCGAGTCAGGGTGATGTGAGGAAACTGTGAATGTGAATCTCACTGTCATTTATTTTTCTTCAGTATCTCTCAGTGAAAAAAATATTTGGATGAATGACAGAAAGCATCCTGAACTGTGCACCTGCAAAAGATATTTCACACATTCCTTTTTGGACATTTTGTTATTTTCCTCTAAGCCGATAGCCTTTCCATCTTATGCAGGAAAGATCATTAAGCATTTCACAGGCATAAACATTTCATGTTCAAAACTTTTGGTACTTCAGTTGTAATATTGTTATTGTACTACATAAATCTAAAATAAAACCAATTTCTCTGCCCAGTACCTATCAGATGCAATTTAGGGGAAGTGCCTTTATATTTATACCCTATGGGCCCAATCAGGTAGAAAGAGAATTATTCTTTATCTTGTCTAAGGTCCTCAAATCTCCCAGGTCACAAATCACAGAAAGGCAATGTGGTAGCATTATTCTGGGGACTCAACAGATATATCCTCAAAGTACTTTTGTCAAATACATTATTGTAATCAATGTGAATCCTAAACTGTTACTGTTAATAGTACAGTTATATGTTGTCAATTTTTTTGATTATGAATCATTTTTGTAAGTAATATGTCATTTGATTATCTCAAAAATTCTGTCAAGTTATCCCATTTTGTGGGTCAAAGAACTAAGGTTCAGGAACATGAAGGGACTTGCTTCAATTAATTGGTCAGGATGTGATGGGGGGAGATTTGGAGAGGCTCCAGGGTCCAAGGTTGAGCGTTTGTGCTATTCTATGTGGCTTGGCTTCTAGCAGAGCACAGATCTTAGACGTTTAGCTCTTCAGTTACAGGATGGAGAGGAAGGAAAGTCAGAAGCACAGAGTCGGTCCTGTTGTGTAGCACTGATTTTCAGACTCTTCCCTCACCACTTCATCTTCCTCCTTGTGCTTTTTCTGACCAAGCCTTAAATGACTAGTTTAACTTCCAGTTAAGGACCAATTCCTTCTGGCCCAGTGCTACAAGGATATTAGCAATCCCACTCCTTCACAGAGCTGATTGTGAGTCATGCCAGTTCCTCCTCCAGGCAGAACCAGGTGTGGGCACTCTTTCTGAGCTCTGCATCGAACGTGGGAACCTGTGATGCAATGTTTGCTGCTCCCACTGGGGACATACAGAGAGGGCGATTTATTAGTGACAGTCAAGAAAGCCAGTTCTGGTTCTTTCTAGAGACAGATGCAGGGGCCTAGATGTTGTTATTAATCATTCATAAAAGGTTCTGTGTTCTAAATAGCAGTGTTTACATATTTCATAACAGGTCCAGCCTTATACAAAGTGGGTTATGGGCTGTCATGATAACAGTTCATCTCCTTCACCATGTTGTGGCCAAGAGAAATAAGCTGTCACTACTACTTGCATCCTTGACCCTCCAACATGCTAGAACACAGCAGCCAATGGAGTGTGCTGGCAGCAAGGTAGTGGGCAGAGGGGCAGGACTACTCCATCAAGATACCACCACGAACCAAAAGGGCCCTTCTCCCATATTTAGGCTGCCTATTTGGATTAACTATCAACCAAAGACCTTTGTTTTTAAACAGAACATTTTGTCTCTTTCACATTTGATAAATAAAAGCCTTAGATTGAAATTCTTTCTGATTTTACTGCTTCCTTTAAGTTTAACCTCATGACATTTTGGATGGACTGAATGAAATCATAGTTTATTTCCCTCCCTCTTCTGGTGCCCACCCTGTCCCCCACCTTTCCCACTTCCCAGTTCTCTGAATCTGTCTGATTTAACTGTTTAGGGAAGATGGTATTAACCTAAATACCATCTGAGGAACACCTGCCTGCATTATCGCTACTTTCCTCTGAGTTAGAAGCTCCATGCCTTTTTCAGTAACAAGAAGAGGGAGAAACCATTGTGAAACACACTACTCAGAAATGACAATTTAGGCATGTGAGAGGAAAGCAGTCTGCAGCAAACAACAACAGTAACAAAATAAGAATGAATTTCTAAGAGTCTGGCGTCTGGAAAGTAAACTAAATGCCATTTGAGAGCAGAACCAAGTGCTACACTTGTGTTTTAATCCCCCTCTGTTCTTACACAGCTTCATAGCTATGAAAAAATAGTCAATAATATTTGTATTTGCTCCTCTATTCATTTTTTTCTCTCCAGTTGATGACTTTCCTCACCAATGTCAGTGCAAGTGAAATATTAAAATAACCACCAACCTGGGGCTAAAATAGCAAGCGGACTCTGTTGCTCTGGGTGTAACCCCAACACTGCCCTAGTTTGGTGGTGATACTTTGGTAGTCAATCTGTATTTGCCAAGGGAAAAAAGTAGGATGTTAATGTAATCTTCAGTCCATACATGCATTAGAATCAATTCCAAGCATGTGCAGGTTGTCATTCCTACTGGGGGTCTTTGCTGGCCGTGAACAGTGAGAGAAATTTTAGGTTTATTAGAGAGAATCCAGTCCTCAGCTGGCCAGATAATGACAAGATTGCTTTGGGAAATGTAAAAGTAAGAGGCAGTCTAGGAGAGGGACTCCTAGAAAACCAGAAAAAATCTTGAGATAAACATCTTGAATTTCCCTATAGGTGAGACTTCTGATATTTCTGAAAGAAGCTGAGGGTTCAACCAATACTATTAACCAAGATAATGAAATCAGGACACTATTAAGAACTAGGAGGAAACAGGGAGACTCACATGTCTAACTGGACCTGTTTATATTTGACATGCAGAGTCTACAGTGAGACTTCTGATTCTGAGGAATTCTTAACAAATTTTCTAGAAAAACACCAAAATTCTAAAGCTAAGAGCCAGGTTTCTTGCACACTTTTCATAAATCATCTTTTAATTATTATTATTATTTACTTTTTGATTTGGAAAAGAAAAATGCCATTCTACCTTTAGGCAGTTGACTCAAAATGCTCAGCTCTGAGAAGAGGAGGAAAAGAAATGAAGATTTAGAGATTTTAGGGATCCTATATTAGGACAGATTACACTGAGTAGACAGAAGGATTTCTCTTAATAATATTCTTCCTCCTTGGAACCTTTTTGGCCATTATAGCTGTTATATTATGATTTTGTATGTATCCATTTCAGGCTATGCCCCTCCATCATCTGATCATCTTTTCCTTAAGAACAGAGATTGTGCCTTATTCATTATATGCCCTTTAAAGCACTTAGCACTAGTTTTCAGTAAGAGTTTAATAAATATACGTAATCTTTGCCCAAATGCTCTAGAAAAAAAGAGCCTGGAGCATAATATTAGGTGTTAGTACTTCACTGGGGAGTGCATTCTCAGGGAAGCAGGAATGCAGATAAAGGGGAGAGAGGCAGGGAAGGGGAGAGAATAAATACAAAGGGTGCATGACCTAGCTGGCCACTGCTTGAAATCAAGCATCACTAATTGTTTGATCTTATGGAACTATCTTTAGAGAAAACATGTGGATAACACATCTCAGGACAATCCTTCCAGGGAAAAGGAAGAAGATGAATTTTGAAAGTATCTCCTGTCTCTCATTTGGCAAAGATTTGCCACATACATAGCTCCCCTGCACTTCCAAGTTGCATATGTCCAAGCCCTGAGTATGCCTGCAGCCCCTCCACCCAAAACAGGGGTTCTGCTAACCTGCAGCAACAGGTAAACATGAAGTTGATTGGACCACTATCATAGCATCAACTGGGACAGAATAAGTGTACAAGGACCTGGAAGACATGTGAGACCAAGAGAATCTCAGGTGGGGCTGAAGAGGTATCTGATACTTTGCTCACAAGTTTGCTAGCGCTCTCAGACTAAGGACTGCCTGAAAAAGCAAGATCCCATAAAACTGTCTTTGAGGTTTACTGGGACAAATGTCACTTGACAGTACCTGTGCTGTATGGTTCAGGTACTGTCTTGAAACATTTTTTTAATGACAAATTTTCTTAATATTCAGTGCAATGCCATTTACACTCTATAGAAGACATATTTGCTGTGAAATATATGTACCAAAAAATGATGCAACATAGTCCTGAGGTCAAGTTTATCAACTGAACATCATATAGTGGAACATATTGCTAATAGTACAGATACTCATTCCTCCTTGAGAATTTCCAATGGTGAAAAATCCAAGAGAATTTTTACGAAAACCCAGATAAGCATGGTGGGTCAGCACATTTCTTCCATACAGATAAATACAATCTAAAACTTATCAAGTCAGCTGCTACTCTGATCCTGACAGGAACTGAAGATGCTTGGATAAGAGAGAATTGTTTTCAAATTGTTCACATTCAAGGGAGGTGGATAAACATCCACACAATTGTATTGGAGTACTAGAGTTACTATACTGTGAATACAAACCCACTGAAGAGAGTGGTTACCTAGGTCTGGGAAAATTCAGGAAAGTTTCAAAAAGGCTTCATTTAGGTGAGGCTTAAAAGAATAAAGAAATTCTCTAGGAGGCAGAGAGAGGGAATGGCATTCCAGACATAAACAACAGCAAGAGAGAAAGGCTCCTTTCCAGTAAACACGGTCCTTATTGAACTAAGAAACATCTACTCATCTACGAATTTTGTATGCATACGGTGTTAGGGACTTAACAGTTTCTCTCATCCAAACCCAGGACTTGAATTTGAATTTGAATTAGAATGAGGAGAAAGGATCGGTCCAAAGAAGCATTAGAATAAAAGCTAGAGAGGGTACTGGTACTCAAGTCCCCAGGCACATCCAATGACAGAAACTCTCCTTTGACGTCTCTGCTTCTTGCCCTTGGGTGATCAAGCCCCTTGTCTAGTTTCCCAGTAGGACCTCAATTATTAACATTGCATTAAGTGATGGGGGATGGTCATGAGCCAAGTGAAGGCATGGAGAGTTTCAGAAAATTCTGACTAGGGATGAAAATTTCCCTGGATTCTACCTACCCACCTGCCGTAACTAATTGAGCACAACCTTTGTGCTAGGGTCCATTATCTCTAGTGATTATTTATATATATTATATGGTAACTGCTAAAAAACATAAACATTTTAAAAGATATTTGTTTTTTCTGCCTTTTGGCAAACTAGTAAAAATGCATTGTCTTTTTCTTTTTTATTTTTGAGACAGAGTCTGGCTTTGTCTCCAGGATGGAGTGCAGTGGCACGATCTCGACTCACTGCAACCTCCGCCTCCCGGGTTCAAGCAATTCTCCTGCCTCAGCCTCCTGAGTAGCTGGGATTACAGGTGCACGCCACCACGCCCGCTAATTTTTTTGTATTTTTAGTAGAGATGGGGTTTCAACATGTTGACCAGGATGATCTCTGTCTCCTGACCTCGTGATCCACCTATCTAGGCCTCCCAAAAGTGCTGAGATTACAGGCGTGAGCCACTGCACCAGGCCGACTTTTTCTTAATTTTGTTTTTGACCATTGATTTATATACCCACTTATTTAAAAAATTTTAAAATAAGATTAACGTCTTCTTTGATTCGATAATCCTCTAAAGTAGCATGGTAAGCAGAAAGAGGGAAAATTTTATTTAAGGAAATTCTGCAAAAAATGAGGAGTATATTTTTAAAAAGTGTTAACTTATATATTGCCTTCCATTAAAAAAAAATCTGATTACCTTAAGAAAAACTGTATACAACTTTTTGGATGAAAATAACGTATTATGCAACCTCAACTATTTTTTGAGGGTGGCGTTGGAATGCTTGAATAGGTTGCATTTTACTTTTAATTGACTTCTGAACACTCATGCGCTGTGCTGGCCATATTTACTAAAGGGTAATAATTTATCTTTTATTAGCTTAGAAATGTCATAATATTGAAGCTCCACAGCTAAATTTCTATGGTGAATATCAGCTACTTTTGGAACATATTGTTTACCTATTCTACCAAGTGTCAAAAATTTAGCTCAAGAAAGAAATGCAATTTCCTGGACTATGAACCAACTTTTGGTGCATAAACACATATCTAACATACTTAATGTTAAATCCTGTGGTACTCGCATATGAATGTATTAACAAAAACCCAGAATAGCTCCTTTAACTATTTACATACATTTCATAACTTCCTTTTTGATTCAGAATTGCTTCACCCAAATGTTTGTGCTTTCCAGAGCATTACAACGTGATACAATGGGAGTTGTTGTGAAAACCACTAGATCATTTCACCTACTCCAAAATACAGGGGCAGCTTGCTTGCTTAAGTGTCTCAGGCAGATGGATCATATTAACGTCTGTGCACTACAGCTTGCCCTGGCTACCAGGGTGTTTCTGGATGCAGTTCAAAGGGTTGATTTGATCTATGAAGCTGTATACATTTTAGGCCAGGAACTATTTATCCTAAAATCACCCATAGTGGGCAAGATGAAACAGGGAACCATTGTTGAAGCTGCCAGCATCATAATTCAAAGTTAGTAGCTTTCTCTGTAATGTCTACCAAGTTGCCATTACCTGAGGAATTCAACTGCACTTTTACTATCCTTTTAACTGTATAGCTGAATGTAGAAGATAAAAGTATAACTTTCATATAACATAATATCTCATGTATTATGACTAAAGTTAAATACTTTGGTATATTTAATTTACATGTTAATGTCTTACAAATCTTCATTAAAGTATGTAACTTTTTTAAAGAAATGGAACATCTTAATTTCAGATAAGGTTTTACATGCATAAGGACTTATCACCATTAATGTAGATTCTCAAAATTTTTAAAAATGAAATAATCCATGGTTTTTTTAAAAAGGAAAAGTTATTGAATGTAAGTAAGCCGAAAGAACAAAAATAATTAAAATCACCCATCATTCTACTCATGCAGGGCAAGTAAGCCCCCACATTGGGGCTTAGCCCAGGAGGGTTTTTGGCTTCACTCAGGAAAGAATTCAAGGGTAAGCTGGTGGGGTTAGGCAGCAACTTTCACTGAAGCGGCAGCAGAGGTGCTATTCCTTGCAAAGCAGGGATATCCCATAAACTGTACCCAGAGCAATGGCTCAGAGGCAGTCCTGCAGTCATATTTATACTCACTTTGAATTATATACAAATTAAGGGGCAGGTTATGTAGAAATTTCTAAAAATAGGGTGGTAACTTCTGGGTCATCAGGTTATTGCCATGGAAAGGGATGGCAACTTCTGGGTGTTGCCATGGTAATGGTAAACTGACACGGTCGTAGTGGGCATATCTTATGGGGAGGTGCTTTTGCTTCTTCCCTGTTTGAGCTAGTCTTCAATCTGGTCTAGAGCCTGAGTCCTGCCTTCCACCTCACTACCACCCAGATTTTGTAAAAGATTTATAATGGCTTTGAATTCAGCAAAAGGCTAAATCCACCATTAACCAAGTGATGAGACATTCATTTAACTCCTTATTTATTCATTTATTTATTAACTAAGGCAGTGCTACAGACTGATTTAAAAAGGCAGATGAGACTTGGAACCTAATCTGAATTAAGAGAAATCATGTCAATAATTAATTACAATATACATACTATAGTGTTGTAATAGTAATAGTTGAGGAATATTTAAGTGAGTGTAGTGGTCCAGATGACTCAGTAACTAATTTAGTCGGAGGCAGTGAAAGTAAAATTTAAGGAAACTTAAGCTAGATCTTGAGGAATGAATTCAACTGTATCAGACAGACCTAGGTAGAAAAAAGAGTCAAAGCACTAACTCTGGTACTAGTACTAGGATCTGGATTTAAATTCTAGGCTCTCTACCTGACACATTTTATCTAAATGATCCGCAAGTTACTCAATTACTCTGTGTTTCAGGTCCCTCCTTTCTAAAAAATAAGGATAATATTTACTTCAAATAGTTACATGAATTCATCTACCTAAAATACTTAGAACAGTATTAGCTACTGTTATAGACATGTGAAACATCAGAACACATGTCAGGAACTGTAAGTATTTGGGCTCTTGAGTACAGAGAGAGCTGGAGATTTGCAGAAAATGAGGCTAGAGGATAAGTATGGGTCAGAGAATGAACAGGCTTAATTACTTGCAAAGATAAGGAGTTTAGACTTTATCCTCAAGGCAAAGGAGAGCCAATTGAAATCTATAAGACAGAGGGGTAATGTAATACAAATTTTGTATAAGCAAAATAACTCTGGTGATAATGGGGAGAAGAGAATGGATCTCAGAAGGAGACTGGAGGTGGGGAAAATAGTTCAGAAACAAATCACTATCACAATCATGTATTATCAGCAATTATGGAAGTTCCTTTTGCATTTTCCCCATTTTTAATGAAAAGCTAAAAAAAAAAAAAAACCTCAAATTGATGTTACTGTAAAAAAAGAAAGAAAGAAAAAGGCAAACAACATAAGAAAAAAACTCATTAATGCCATTTTCATTCTTCCTTTTCTATAAAATACTCCACGTATCTCTAAAGCTCTATTTGCATCCCACCTCCTTGAGGTCTCCTCTAAGGATTCCAGGCCTAGGGCCAGGGCTATGCTTCATTCCGATCTCCAGAGAACTAAGCAGAGCTATAGATCTAAATATATTTAGAAACTGACAAATAGCTTTTGATTAATTAACATCAAGAGAGGTGTTTAGGACAAATTTCACTGAAACAAGAATTTCCTCCTTCTGGAAAGCAGGAAAGAAACCTAGCATTTTAATGAACTAAGATGACCAGCTTTACTGAATCAAAATCTAGAATACATATGAGCATAATTTAACTATGAAAGAAAAAATTGCCTATGTATAATTTCTTTCTCTCAGGATCATGCAAAACAGCACTTGTGTTTTGATTTGTTTTAGCTTTTCAATTTTGTATATGTGTACAGTTGTCAATAAACCTCATTTAATTATTATTTTACAGTATTTATTGGAATAAATTAAAGATATTTTACTACACACTGCTACTTTCTACTCAGATGATATTTGTAGGAAAAGTAATCAGTATTTTTCTAACTCATCTCTACTGCAACAATTGGCAGAGATTAGAGTCATTCATACGTAAAATATACGTAACTTTTTCTCTTAAAATATGAAATCTCCTTCTTGAACCTAATAAACGTTGATTCACGTTCTCTGGTATTTTTAAACCTACAGAACACTTCTTAGTCTATATTAAAAAATAACTCCACACTTTCTCTAAAGGAAATTCTACTCCGGGGAAATGTAGAAAGGAAAATCTCGGGTGAGTAGCAAGGGCCGGGAATAACTGAATGGCGATATGTCTCTGAATTAGAAGTTGTAATAAACCAGCTGCTCAATCTGGTATAGGGCTTTTCATGCTAAGGCTGGGTAGTGGAAAATGTTAAGGAGAAATTTTCCATTCATCTCGCATACTTCACTGCTTAGAAATATGAACCACCTGTAACAGGAGCCCCAGGGGATTAACAAAAGTCGTACAGATTACCCATTAATGGCTCAGACCCCCTTCTGTTTGAAATTCAGCCCTTTTTTTTTTCTCTCTGAACATTTCATGATCTCCTCCACCAATTATTTGGAATTCGTTTGTAATAAATGCCTTATGTTTCCTCTACTGAGGCGTGCTTGTTCACTAACATTTCACTTTCTCTATATGATGTGAGTACCACAATAGAATTCCAAATGAAGAAAAGATAAACTTTGGGTTGAGTTGTGTTTGCTTTAGAAAAGGAGAGGAAATAAAAGTGTTTATTTGGGCTGGGCTGAATGGTCCAGTCATTGCATCATTGCATTTTCTCTGGTGATTCTTTCATTTTCTACTTCACTACAGACAGAAAAAATAATATATATATATATATATACATACACATATTTTAATTCTTGGGGATAATCAAACTTGTCATTGAACTGAGTGTACAACATTTTTAAAATTATTTTAAAGATGCCATTCTATTATTTATTTAGTCAACAGACACATATATTTGGATCCAGGACTCCAGCAAAACTATTATGTATCAGCCTTTGGGCTATTGCATGATGCCAAACAATATTCTTAGAGACCTGCATCACTGGAGTGTTTTTAAGAAATATCTAGTATCTGCATGCTTAAGTGCATAAAATTTATTTGCTTTCACCATGAGGAAATAGTTTTTATTCCTACTTAGTAAAACAGCTAAAAGATCATTTTGGCTGCAGCTCTATCAGTTTCTAGACCAGTGTTCTCAATGGGATGCAATTTAGCCACCCCCAATTCCCACCAAGACATTTGACAATGACTGGCACTTTTTTGTTTGTCACAAGTAGGAAAGGGATGTGTTATGAGTATCTCATGGTTACAAGGCAGGGAAGGGGCTAAACATCCTAGGGTGCACAGGACAGCCTCTGCAACAAAGAATCATTCTGCCCTAAATGGCAATAGTGCTGAGACTGAGAGATGCTTATCTGGACAGAGTTAGCATCTCTGAGCTTCACTTGCATAACCTTTGAAAAGGCCATTGTTCTGAAAATTCCTATAACCTCTTCATGCTAAATAAATGTGGCTGTTTTTCTTTTCATATGTTAGGAGATATGGACTAGTAGTTACATTAGGAATTCCTTTATATCTTTGAAGAACACAACTTCTGGACCACAGAGACACAGAAAACCATCTCATAGATACTCAGGGATGCTTTCAGAACAGGCATAGCAGAATAGCTTACCCCTACCTGGGTACAGGAGAGTTTTAAAAAATAGCATTGATGAGGCCGGTCGCGGTGGTTCATGCCTGTAATCCCAGCGCTTTGGGAGGCGGAGGCGGGTGAATCATGAGGTCAGGAGATCGAGACCACCCTGACTAACACGGTGAAACCCCGTCTCTACTAAAAATACAATAAATTAGCCAGGCATGGTGGCAGGCGCCCGTAGTCCTAGCTACTTGGGAGGCTGAGGCAGGAGAATGGCGTGAACCTGGGAGGCAGAGATTGCAGTAAGCCGAGATCGCACCATTGCACTCCAGCCTGGGCGACAGAGTGTCTCCAAAAAAAAAAAAAAAGAAAAAGAAAAAAGAAAAAAAAATAGCATTGATGAAATACTATCAATGGACTTTGCAGGTAGCACCAATAAAATCTGGCTCAGGTATCTGAGGTGAGATATTAAAGGGATTACCATCATATTTACCACATGTCTATTTCAAGGGGGCATGCAGGTTTTTGTTTTGTTTTGGTCTCAATTATTTATGAGGCATAAAGAAAAAGCTTCTATTTTATTAATAGTTAATCTTTATCTACTTCGGTAAGGGGAAACAAAATTAAGCTTCCTTTTTCAGGTCTGTTCACCAGAGAAACAAGGTAGTTTCCTGTCTGGGTCCCAGACAAACCACTCTGTTTCTATATGTCTGCAAATCCTCATTGCTTAAAAAATTGACATTGACTGACATCAACAGAAATCCTCCAGTTTTTTTTTTGGTCCCTAAAACAAGTCAGGTTTTTTCTTCCATTAGGGCCTCTCATCACTAGTCCTTTGACTGACATAGTTTTCTCCAGGAGGGTATCACAATTGGTTTCCTTTTTCCATTCAGGCCTAAGCTTAGATGATACCTCCCAAGATAGTCTTCTTCTAACCCTAAATTAAAAGAGTCCCTTTCATTCTGTTTTGCTCCCTTTGAAGAGTGTTTCTTTTTTTTAATTTACTTATATATGTGTGTGTGTGTATGTATATATACATATATGCTCAGCATTTATCAATGCTAACTTATTTTTACATTTTGATTCTCCCCCTCACTAGAATGTAGAAGGGCTTGTCTTAATCACAACTGTTTTAAAAAATATTGCCTGGTAAACAATAAGCACTTGATAATTGTTTGTTGAATAAATAGATGAAGGAAGGAAGAATGGAGGAAGGGAAGTAGGAAGGGAGGAAAGGAGATAGGAAGGAATGGATTTTGAAAATCTACTATGTTCTAGCAACTGCTGGAGGTCTTGGAGAATACAACATCAACGGAATGAGGGGTATTTGCCATCTCCTTCTCACAGAATGGAAAAGAAGTGGAAGTATTAAAGTAGAGGTACAGAAAAGGACTTTGGAACTATCAGAGGAAACAACTAATTCTGACGCCATTTACATGCTGGGAGGGGAATAAGAGAAATCATGGAGAAAGAGATATTTGAAATGGACCTTGGGTTATTCACACTATTTTGCCAAAAGCGGAAGGATATTCCAGAAAAGATGGCCTGAATGAAAGTTGGGAGGCAAACTTATATAGTATATGGTATGTATTGAACAATGAAATATGTGTTTTAAAAAATGTTCATATCTTCCACTAAAATTATTCTAACAAAAATAAAATTATTTTATCAAATAAATTCTTAGATATAATTCTGTTGAGTAATATAGGACAGCTTAACAAATCCTTTTGTTATACTTATGTCTAAGATTTATGCATATTAACATATATTTAAGCCTTTTATATGTATAATAAAAACAATTTTCTCCTTAATTTCTAGAGTTAGAGAATATGATTCTGCTTTTTTTTAAGTTAACATAATATAAAATCACTTGAGAGCTGTTGTCACCAATATTAATGCCTGCTAAGTTATTATGCAACCTCAGCTTCATGGGTCAGTTTTCATGATTTATTGAAGAAACATTTTAAGTGTTGGCTTATGAGAAATAACGCAACATCCCCCGACTCTTCTGCCTACATTCCACTGCTACTCATCACTGCCAATTGCATTAGTGTCTCCTAATTTGTGTGCTAGAAATGATACATCTTGAAACTGAAAAATATTGTCAGAATGTGTGAAAGTACACTCCTTCATAATATGGTTTTATTTTCATTTGTACTCCTGAGTCACTGATATAAAATGTGCTCTCCTTTTTAAAAACAATTCTACCCTGCCTATTTTTTCTCCCTTACAAAAAAAAAAAATCTAAGTTACTATATACATGGCTAAGATTTAAGTGAATGCTTGATGTGTTATAAGAAATACTTAATTTTGTTTATTAGGAAACTACTTATTTCATTGATTTAATTAGTACTTTTCAAGAGCCTTGGTTTTGCTAATACAGCAATGTAAACAATATTAGAAATCTTTGCTCTCAAGAGGCATTCAAGAGGATAAAAGGTTTTTATAAAAAAGATATCAATAAATACAATAATTTTAAGTAAATACATGAGACGTGAATAAAATAAGACAAACCAAAGTAAAAAGAGCAACTGGGAGGTGGCAGTATCAGATTGGAAAAGTCTTCTCCGAAGAAGGATGATTTGAGATGAGACTGTAATATAAGGTAGAACCAGTTGCACAATGATACACTACAATCATCCAGGAAAAAGAAGTAAGCTTGATGATATCCAAGGCACTTCAAGAAACTCAGTGTGGCTAAAACCACATGAGAAAGGGAAAGTAAGATAGGAGAGGAGTTGCAGGGATAAATATAGGACAAATTTTTTCAGGGAAATATAGTCCATAAAAATGTGTTTAAAATTTATACTATTACAATGGGAGGCCACTGAAGAGTGTTTAAGTGGAGGAATAATACAATCTGATTTAAGATTTTAAAGGATCATTTTGGTTGTTCTGTAGATAATTGACTATGAAGAGTCAAAATTGGACACAGAGAGAACAGATGGGAATCTATGGCAGGGCCCAGGGAAGAGATGATGGCCCCTAGGACTACAATACTAATGTGGAGATGAAATGAGAGGTTGTGTTTAGGGTATAGATATTGGAGGTGGATTTGGTAGAACTGGCTGTGGATTGGATGTGGGAAATGGACAAAGAGAAGAGTGGAGGATAGACTTGGCCTTATGTTAACTGGACCTTATGCTGGAAGCCTAGTCCTGACACTTGCTAGATGTGAAATCTCAAAAAATATTTTACCACTTCAAGGCTCTGTTTTCACATCTTTAAAATCAGGATAAAGATAATTAGAACTGATAGTAGTACAAAAGTAAATTTCTATGCTATATCTAATGGAATGCTTAGAAGTCAACATGTGTTTAATCAATATAATATTTCAAAACATTTAATAAATAGGTATTCAAAAATTTATTTTTTATTTTTTATTTTTAGAGATGGAGTTTCGCCCTTGTCACCATGGCTAGAGTGCAATGGTACAATCTCAGCTCACTGCAACCTCTGCCTCCCAGATTCAAGCAATTGTCCTGCCTCAGCTTCCTGAGTAGCTGGGATCACAGGCACCCACCACCATGTCCAGCTGATTTTTGTATTTTTAGTAGAGACAGGGTTTCACCATGTTGGCCAGGCTGGTCTTAAATTCCTGACCTCAAGTGATCCAGCCTCGGCCACCCAAAGTGCTGGGATTGCAGGCGTGGCCCACCGCGCTGGCCTATAATTTATTTTGCAGTGCACTACGACATCTGCAAGACATTTAATGAAATCTTTCCTGATATTTAGTGAAAGAATGAAAAATGACTGAACCTGGTGATAATAATTAGGTGTTGTCATATCTGATTTGTCCGATTGTACCAAACAAGTATTGATTACTGGAGTCTGCCATCTGGAAGGATGTCCCTCTCTGCTGTCATCTCTATGCCTCTACCCTTGGTCAGGCAAGTGTTCAGCATTTGGTTAATATTTGGATAACGACAGAGAAGACAGGAAGTTTTAGATGACACGAGAATAGAAAGGAGAGCTAATAAAAGAGATGTTGAAATCAGGACTCAAAATATTCTCAACAGGCCAACAGCATGGGCCAGAACAAATAAGAAGAACCTTGAGAGCTAGAAACGTGAAGTTCTACATTTCTGTTAAAAAAAACATTAACCTCACACGTACAGGATTAACAGTAACTCATGTGAAAGGGCTTAGCAGTTAGAGTTGACTGCAAGGTCAGAATTAACTTGCAGCATGACTTAGCTGCTAAAGTAGTCAAGACTATTTTAATCTGCATTAATAGAAGTCTAGTGTCAAGGACAAGAGAAGGAGTGGTTCTACTGTGCTCTGTTCTGATCAAAGCCATTTGGAGCATGTCCATTTTTGAGGACATTATTTATTCTTTAATTATTAAATAGTGGCAATATATCATATAAGATTGAAATGTAGGAGTACAAAACTATATCAAGCAGAGATACTGCACTCAAAGGTTTCATGGCAGAATGAGAAGAAACTGACATATATGTAAATAGCATACAAGAGAGAACGATAAATGCCTCAGGAAAGACAGCATTAAAAACTAATGTGGATGTTTTAGGTAGATATTGATCACTATCAGCTGTTACGGAAATCAAAGGAGTTGGACTTCATTCTGTAAGTAATGGGACAGTCACTGGAAATGTTTGAATTGGTGAATGATGTAATCAGATCTATGTTTCAAGAAAGAAAACAGAAACTAATACCCAGCAATTTACAGATTAGTCCATATGATCCTCAAAGCACTATCTTGTGTCTGTGGAATTTAGCCTCTTTAGATAGAACCAGAAAAAACTGAGAATTGCAAGAAGACAGATTTTGATTCAATATAATGAAGAAATTTCTACCTATCATGTTGTCTTAAGATGAAAAAACTCTTGGTAAGCACCTGACCAACCTTTTCAACTCTTTTTGAAGAGTTTCAGCAAAAGTTAGATGGCCATATTTCAAGCCCTACATGCAGTGGCTGGGCTCAGGGTCTCCTTCTAGTCATAAAGATCTTAGAGGTCTATGTTTTCATAGCATATTAACATGCTGATTAATTAACATGGTGAACAAAGCAATTATTTCTGTATTTTGTTAGCTTCATATTTGTTCTTTCTATTGTCTATAAAATACCACTATGCATTTTCTAACTTATTATATTGTATGATTACATTAAAAAGTCTATTTAAACTGCTTTTGTCATTACTTTAATTCAAAATTTTAAAATTATTTATTACATATTTTAAGTAATTTGATCAAATTACATTATTTTGTCGTTAGTCCCAATAAGAGATCTTACCAAATTTTAAAAAAGGCCATAACATAAAATTAACCACAGCTATATATGCTGCTAGATTATCAATTAATACAACCAACAGGGAAAATCTGGATCCTGTATTTCTTCTGTTAAACATACAGGTATACTCAAAGCATAGAAATGGTGATTTTGCTTTCTAATTAATCACTTTAATTTCAAGGACTATTATACAATATATTCATGATTTGGATTACAAATTATCATTCTGATTTCTTAGCATTTTTAACAGAGCAATATGTCCCAAATTTTTGTTAGCTTTATGTTCATTTTTAATATTATCTGTAAAATGCCAAAGCATATGCAATAATAACATGTGTCTACTTTTTTTATACTAGAGAAAGTAAAAATCAATCACTGTGCTGTCAACAGGCAAGGAAACATTCAGGAAACAACAGGAAAGGGGACCACAGCACAGGCTTGTAGTGATGAATTACGCTGAGTCCCAGGGCTTGCAACTAAATCAACAGTGGTCTGATTAATGGTTCCTCCACATAACATTGCTGTATGAAAAAGAAAGCTTTCCAAGTTTTCATGAGAGAGTGGTTTTAGTACACGTACAGGCACAGTGTGAAAAAGAATATGTATGAGAAGTTTCTTTAAAAAAAAAAAGTTGATTAAACTTGGACTACTATTTATTAGCAGAAAACTTCCCCTGAGAAAAATAGACTTCTATTGTACTTTATTTATTTTAAATATTACTAGTTTAGGTAAAGTTTGTGTGGCCTTTCAGAATTGTATATCAGAAATTCCTAGTTTTCTAGAAAAAACAAGTATATAACTGGCAGACAACATTTATGAAATGTAAAGATGTTTTTCTTGATAAGTAAATAAATTAGAATCAGATAATATTAAATAACAGAAAATGTACATCTGTGCAACTGCTAGCAATTTTCATTCTACAGGAGTGAGCTCAAGTTTGATTTTTTTGTTTATAATTTTTTTTTACATTTTTTTCAAAATTTGGTTTTTGACCCCGTGTTCCAATTAGTCCCCATTTTCAGCAACCAGGTTGTCAATCCCCAATGGTGGGAAACCCACTATCTGCTTCTTCTGCTCCTGTTTCCAGGCAGCAGAAATGTGTTTTGGGAAAAACAAATCACAATACAAGACAGACAGCACACTCAACGAGAACTCCATTTCCATTCTCTCCACCACAAAACTTCTCTGACTTTTTACATAATCTATATGCCTTTCCTTTCTTTATTATTATTATTATTATTATTATTATTATTATTAAATATTATTGGCCAGGGGTGGTAGCTCACGCCTGTAATCCCAGTGCTGTGGGAGGCCAAGGCAGGCGGATCACCTGAGGTCAAGACCAGCCTGGCCAACATGGTGAAACCCCTTCTCTACCAAAAATAGAAAAATTAGCCAGGCATGGTGGCAGGTGTCTGTAATCCCAGCTACTCCGGAGGCTGAGGCAGGAGAATCGCTTGAACCTAGGAGGTGGGGCTTGCAGTGAGCCAAGATCTTGTGATTGCATTCTAGCCTGGGTGAAAGAGTGGAAGTCCATCTCAAATAAATAAATACATAAAAATATCACTATGACTAAGTGAAGATCATACTTTATTCATACTTCCTTAGTTTTTACCTAATGTCTTCTTTTCTGTTCCAGGATCTCATCCAAGTCAGGACATTACATTTTGTTAACATGTCTCCTCAGACTCCTCTTCGCTGTGACAGTTTTTCAGACTTTCTTAGTTTTCGATGACCTTGACAGTTTTGAGGGATTCTGGTCGGGTATTTTGTAACAGTCTTCTTAATTAAGATTTGTTTGATGGTTTTCCCGTGGCTAGACTGAGATCATGAATTTTTAGGAGGAAGAACATAGAGGTAAAATTACATTTTCATTACATCATATCAAGGGTATATACTATCAACATGACTTACCATTGTTGATGTTAAGCTTGAGGTAGAGTTTGTCAAATTTCTCCAGTGTAAACATAGTCTTGCCTCTCCTTTTATACTGTTTTGAAAGGAAGTTGAAGTCACTATACTCAGCTCATACTTTTATTTTGGAGACGGAGTCTTCCTCTGTCGCCCAGGCTGGAGTACAGTGGCGCGATCTCGGCTCGCTGCAGCCTCTTCCTCCAGGGTTCAAGCGGTTCTCATGCCTCAGTCTCTCGAGTAGCTGGGGTTACAGGCGCCCGCCACCACGCCCGGCTAATTTTTGTGTTTTTAGTAGAGACTGGGTTTCTGCCATGTTGGTCAGGCTACTCCCGAGCTCCTGACCTGAACTGATCCACCCACCTCAGCCTCTCAAAGTGCTGGGAGTTCAGGCTGAGCCACTCCACCCGGCCTCAGCTCATACTTTAAAAGGTGAGAGTTATACCTTGTTTTCCAAATCATCATAAAATCTAATCACAAATTTACCTGGAACACCGCAGCAACACAGAGATAGTACCTTACTGAAAGCTGTCACCTTTGACACAGAGACAACGGCACGTCAGCCAATGCTGTCATATTTTGGGTACTTTCCCAGCTCCCAGCCATATGGCTTCTAAGAACAGCTGTGATCCCAGGCTCTTGGGCCCACAGAGGCACGAACCTGCTGAATGAGTCTATAAAGCAGAAAAGATGCCAAGACTGTACAATTCATTAGTTATTATTCCTTATCTGTGATTCCTGCTTTTTGCTTAGTTTGCTTAATTTTTCCCCAGTTTTGAATTGATTTTTCAATTCTTTCTCTTTCCATTCTTCTTTCTTTATTCTGCCTTATTTCATAACTGCTGTATTCCTGAGTGTCTTCTTACGGGTCACTCATAATGAGTTAACAACAAATCTGATGGGATAAACCTTAAGCATCATCATGCACTACTTCCACAGATTGCTGATCACACCCTCATGCCTCCTGTGCTAAAGTTGAAATATGAAATTCTTTTGAGTAAAGAATAAAACAGAAACTATTTCCATGGTAACATCATTACCAATTAGTTTAATAAAATGCATAATTCAGTGTGTAGAATACTAAAGAAAAGAGATTCTGAAAGCCAAGATGGCACCAGTTTTCTGCATTATCTTTCCAAAATACGTACTAGACATATAGTATCCTCAATCTATAAATGAGATGCTGAAGACATAAAGACTTTTATAAAAAATGGCCTCTGGTATCAAGAAACTTACAGACCAGTTAGCTGTTCCTGTGGTATAACTGAAAGGTTATCACCAACAAAGAGTTTCTTTCCATTTATTCTGAAAGTACAATTATTACTGCAACTCTTTGTGATGGCTATATTAAATTCTCTAGCACCATAATTAAAGAATTACACACTAAATAATAACACATAGTTTTTAAGATTTAAAAGAGTGAAACTATGTAATGTTGTTAGGATGTATTTTATTTTGAATTGATTGCTCATGTTCTTTGCTGATTTTTAATTAGGTTATTCACCTCCTTTGTGGGAACTCTTTGTATATTTGGGTTACAGTTTCTTTATCTATCATAGATTTAAGATGTTTTCTGATGTTTACTGTCTTTTTATGTATTGATCACATTTTTACTATTCAAAGGCTTTTAATTTGACATGGCCACACTTACTGTTTTCCTACCAGATTTCTCCTTTCATATCCTTTTGACACTCTCACTAAAAACGTCAAGTAGAAAATATTGAAGTTCAACACTATGTAAACAATATGACTCCAACTGTGTAAAAATAAACAAAAAAGAAGGAAGAAAATTGTACTTCCAAAATTTCCCAAACTTTTCTGGGTTAACATGTATTATTCTTATAATCACATTAGACTATTAATTTAGCAAGTATTTTTAAATACACAGGTATCTCTCAAAAAGAAAATGCATAAACCCTCCAGTACCTACCATTATTTCAGCATGGAAAGGCCAGTATTCTTGGAATCAGAGCTTAGAGTAGGTGAATTTTAGCAAATGTCTGTGGAGACCACTTTTTCTCTTGGGACAGACATTCTGCCAAGACTAGTAAGGCTGATATTACCTGGACATAAGAGAAAGGACATTGAACCATGAGAAGTAGAAAGAGCCAAGAAGAAAACATGAAATGGTTGAATCAATGATATGTCAATTATTTATTCATATTTGAACGAAGGTTCCCTATTTCAGTTAGTAGCTGAAATCTGCAAATAATTTGGAAAAGGCAATAGGGATTAAAAGGTCATTCTCTTTTTCATTAAATACACTAAATGCCTGAGTCTATAAAGTGCAGCTATTTAGACCAGAGAAATCAAAGAAAATGTGAGAATTTTAAAACTGTCAGTCAACAAAAGACTGAAATTAGCAAAATGGAAAGAAAAGCGTTGACTGGACAGAGAAAGGAAGGATTTAAAATAATTCTGACAGTAATATTTAATTATAAAAATTATAAAAATATAATTTTAAATAATTTAAAACAGGAGGCTAAGGAGTAATCTCCAGACGAAGAGACTGCTGTGTGCACTAAGCCTGACTCTGCTGGGGAGGAGTCTGACAGTGGGACGGAAGCATTAGGAGTACCTGGGCTCTGAAGCCAGTCTCAGCTTCTCCATTTAGTTATACCAGGTGACATTAAGCAAATTGTTTAGTCTTTCCACAAGGTTCACTGTGGAAAGGGTTTGAGATGATGGCTATACTGAGCGTGGCCAGCTCTTGCCACACTGCCTAGATTGGTGCCGCTGACACCTGGTGGGTGCTCTATGAGTTGCTGAACAAATGAACAGAAAGCACTTGACAATGACCTGAGATGAGTTATTCCTTTAGAAAGGACAGTGGACGGTAAATGGCGCAGACACGTGTTACATTTGCTAAGAAGAGGGACAACTGCTCTGAGCAAGTGTGGTATGGGATGTGGTTGTAATGGAAAAGCTAGAATTTGATGTGGTCTTTGATGAATGAGATACATTTAAATGGATAAAGAACAAGAAATAGAAGAGACAAAAAAAAAAAAAACTGTGTGAGTAGAAGCATTTGAATGAAGCTGCACAAATCATTTGTGACTCAAATAAACGGAGTGTGGCAGGAAATGAGGTGTAAAAGTAGGAAAAGTTGGGAGGTCAATTCACGAGTGTTTTATTATTATTATGTTGTATAACTTACATGTAGATCATGTGTATTTGCTTGTATCTCAAATACTAAATAATATTTTTGAAATGGATTAGAGCTAGAGAGGAAGATTTGGTGCATCAAATTACTAACTGGAAGGAAGATACTTCTAAACGTATGTTTCATGGAAAAGAACTCTTATCCTGTGTTTCTGGTATAACCATTTCCTCTGCTTTTCTAACATTTTGGAACTGTTCTTGTGGACTTAATAAAATGGTATAAATTTATTTTAGACAAATTCTTAATAAAACTTTGAAAGAAGTATGTTGTTGTATTTTCTCTTTTATCTCAGAAATTCAACTCCTGAACCAACTCATTAACATATTTCTGGACATATTTGTGTTGCTACATGACAGAGTATAAGGTTTAGGTCTGAAATAAGGCACTTAAAGTTCATTTGGTGCACAGTAGCTTTTTTGGTTTCCTGCTGTTTTACTGATATAGTGCATTTTGTTGAGAAACTGCCCTATAACTGAGCCTGTTTATCAGCATTCCCTTTTGAGAATTTTAACATTTTAACACATTAAAATGGGATGTGCATAGCATCTCATTTCAAAATAATTTTGTGTAGAGTTTTTTTCATAAGAATTAGGAGTTTGCTCAAGATGGAGTAGAGGCTTTACTGGTCCCAGGAGAAAGGTGGGAAGAAGGCTAAATTGCACTGGAGGGAAGGATTGGGGGTGGGAAGAATTGGAGGACGCTTGAATTTCAGAGACAGCAAGGCAGAGGAGTTCGTGCTGAGACCAGCAGTTCTAGATAAAAGTGAGGAGAGAAATCTCTGAGTGAGCCTAGGGCCAATGTTAGGGGAGGGGAAGAAAAAGCACTGAAGAGGCGCTTCACAGGAAAAGCCAGAAAAAAATTTAAACAAGAAACAGATTCACACTTAAGCAAAATGTGAAAATTTGTGCCCATTAAGTGAAGGAAATTTTGATGCTGAGGGCTGACACAAATCTGCCCTTCCAAAGTGCTGTCAAATTCACAGTAAATTCAAATTAGGGCCGTCAGAGGCTGGTCACTAAAACAGAACAATAACAATATTAAAAATAAAAATACTGGCCCAACAGTGGTTATTTATTGGGAGGTTTCTGTGGGCCAAGGTTGGGCTAATTGCATTACATAGATTAACTGCTTTCTTCTTGCAACATGGGTGTTGTTATTCCTACTTTGTAGATGAGGAGAGACCTGAAGAAGTTAGGTAACTTGCCCAAAGTCACTAATGAGTCCTCAGGGAGGGTAGGAGCTGCCAGAAACTGCGAAGTTTTCTGTGTATATTCAGGGCACTCCTCACCATATCCCAAAACTTTTACAAAGTTGTCTTTAAAATTTTGGCTCATATACCTCCCAAAAGATTTCTGAAAAGCTTCTACTCACTGGCCCTTTTATAAGTTAACATCTGTATTTTTCCAAAGCTTAAATAGTTACAAATGCTGTAATTTCTGCTATAGTTTAAATATAGACATTTTAAAATAAAACCCTTTCATCACTTTTAATTTATCCAGTGGAACTTCTTCATTACAGTGTTTTAATACCAATCACTATTCATTTTAAAAATACATGAACAATTTTTAAGTTACTATCTAACCTCTTCCCTTTCTCCACTTGAACTCCTATTTCCATTCCACTTTCCCCCACAAAATTGTAGCCTACTGTAATGTATCTTTGTGCTTGAAATCACTCTGACATAATATGTTATAATAAAAACATTTACATATTTTTAATGTTTTATGTTTAATTTTTTGTGCCTTCAGGCTCTAAGAGTTAAAATAATTTCTTCAGACTTGAGTTATTATTTTAAATATCATTTGTACACAGTCGACTAAAACAATGTAAGTATAATCCAAATGTTGATAGTTACTATACATAAAAGTATAATTTTAAGAGGAAAACATTATTAAATGGTATAGATAGAGCTTTTTTCCAACTAGTTAATACACTCAGGAATAAATAGTACTTGTTGCTAAAATGAGTTAGGACTGCATAATTTTTTTTTTTTTTGAGACGGAGTCCCGCTCTGTCGTCCAAGCTGGAGTGCAGTGGCATGATCTCAGCTCACTGCAACCTACGCCTTCTGGGTTCAAGTGATTCTCCTGCCTCAGCCTCCTGAGTAGCTGTGATTACAGGCACATGCCACGGCTAATTTTTTGTATATTTAGTAGAGATGAGGTTTTCACCATGTTGGCCAGTCTGGTCTCAAACTCTTGACCTCGGGTAATCCTCCTGCCTCGGCATTCCAAAGTGTTGGGATGACAGGCATGAGCCACCGCACCCGGCCAGGACTGCATAAAAATTAATAGCAAAAAAGGAGAAAGTGTTTGGCCACTTCTGAGAGTAATTTACCAAACGCATATTAGTCATCATTGTTATATCATATTAATAAATAAAGAGAAAAGTAGTGAGGCGTCACTGTGAACAGAAAGCTTTTGCCCATGTTTAAAAAGATGATTAAGAGATGGGGCACGGTGGCTCATGCCTGTAATCCCAGCACTTTGGGAGGACGAGGAGGGCGGATCACAAGATCAGGAGATCGAGACCGTCCCGGCCAACATGGTGAAACCCCATCTCTACTACAAAATACAAAAAATTAGCTGGGCCTGTTGCCCCAGCTACTCGGGAGCTGAGGCAGCGAAATTGTTTGAATCCAGGAGGTGGAGATTGCAGTGAGCTGAGATTGCACCACTGCACTCCAGCCTGGTGACGGAGCGAAAAAAAAAAAAAAAAAAAAAAGAAAGAAAAATGTAGTATACTATTTTACACTATAAATGTCAACTTTTACAGGTTATTAAGTCAGATTATTTTTTTTTCTTATACTTACAGGCTTAACACGAATTCATCAGAATCTAACATGAAAGTTTTTAGTTCTTCTTTCATGAAAAATATATCAGACACAGATGGGCACCTTGGCTAAACGATGCTTTCCAGAAATGAATATTTTGAAAACTCTCTTTGTCACCATAAAGTTGCTTAAAAATATATATATTCTCTAAGACAATGCTCCATGGAAAGTTTAAAGGTTAGAATGTCTTCCTTTTTAAAATGGAAGAATGGTAGATAGGATATTGTGTATTGTGATGTAATAAGGAATATATGTCTGGCCTCTGCCCCTGGATAAATATTAGTAAAGTGTTTCCCTGAGTTCTGTGAGCTGTTGTAGCAAATTAATTGAATCTGAGGAGAGGGTCATGGGAACCCTGATTTATAGCTGGTCAGTCAGAAGCACAGGTCACAATGTGTGGCTTGCAACTGGCATCTGAAGTAGGGGCAGTCTTGTGGGACTAAGCCCTCAACCTGAGGGATCTGACTTTATTTCTAGGTAGATTGTGTCAAAATCTAGTTAAATTATAGTACACCCATTAGGTGTCTGCTGGAGATTTGCTTGGCGTAGGGGAAAAAAAGAACACGTCAGAAGTGCTGTGTTGAGTGGTGTGTGAGAGTAGAAAAGACACTTGGTTTTTCTCCTTCCTCTAATAGTTGGTGTGAAAGTTGATGCAACAAGCAGAATCCACCTTACACTCGTAACCTGAAACGGGTCCTGAAAACATACCAATGAGCCCCTTGGAAAGTCTGTGGGCACCCCCAAGAGTACCGATGCTCAAGCTTGAAGGTCTCTGAGGCCATATCAAATATGCTTGAAAGGTAAAGTGGAAAGGACATCAGCTTTAGAATCAGTGAGATACAGGTTCTAATCCTACTGCTGCTGCTCACAACTCATGTGATACTGAGCATGTGACTTAAGCTCTGAGTCTCAGGTTTCTAATCTGTAAAGATGACAGTCCTAATGCTGGATACCTCTGATTGCTGAGAGGGTAAATGAGACAAGATGTGTGATCTCACGGTGCAGTGCCTGGACAAATGTACTCGAGACATATTAATTTACTCTTAATACGTTTCTTTATTTTCTAACACAGATAAGGGTACTTATTCCACAGGATTTGTTGAAGATTTAAAAAGATCATTTCAGTTTTGCTTTTTTTCCCCACTAGAGTGTCAGAAATGTTTGTTTATCAAAGAGTTTGAGTAATGTATTTAGTAAATATTTATTGAGTGATTATTATGTACTAGGCACTGTTCTTGGTGTGTTGGATGCAAAAGTAAATAAGACACAGTTCCTGATTTCATGAACAAATCTCACAATTTGGCCACAGATGAGTGTACCCACTAACTATTTAATAATGAGTTAACTACTAATTGTATTTAGGATATTTTACTGATTTCTGAGAGAACAACTTCAGTAGGAATGTAGGAACAGATAGTAAATTTTGGTTGTATAAGGAGTACTTAGAAAGTGAGAGAAAGTATATAGACTACTTCATCAAGAAATTTAAATCAAAATGGAAGAGAATGAGTGATTGATCAGAAGGCAGAGTGAAGGGATGTGAGAGATGCTAGGAGATTTACAGACCTGGTATGGGGAACTGATACCTAAGATAGAGAATCAGCATTGCAGAGGCAAAGTGCAGACCAATGATGTGCAGGTCCCAAGGGAGGCTGGAAACTATGGCGTTACAGCACAGTTGGAAGTCAGGTAAGAAAGGTAGGTAAGAGGCCGGGCGCAGTGGCTCACGCCTGTAATCCCAGCACTTTGGGAGGCCGAGGCGGGTGGATCACCTGAGGTCGAGAGTTCGAGACCAGCCTGACCAACATGGAGAAATCCCGTCTCTACTAAAAATACAAAATTAGCTGGGCCTGGTGGCACATGCCTATAATCCCAGCTACCAGGGAGGCTGAGGCAGGAGAATTGCTTGAACCTAGGAAGCGGAGGTTGTGGTGAGCCGAGATCGTGCCATTGCACTCCAGCCTGGGCAACAAGAGTGAAACTCCGCCTCAAAAAAAAAGAAAAGAAAAAAGAAAAAAGAAAAGTAGGTAAGAAGAATGAGACTGGAAAAGTCAATTTTGATTACTGGGTCTGGATTCCTGATACCAAGGCACAGCTAATATTCATCTTTCAATAGAGAGTCATCCTGTTTCTACATCCTTGTGTCTGTTCCATCAGCAACATCATCACCGGCAGAGCACTGTTTGAAAATGAAACTATAATGATAAACATAAACAAGTGATAAAAGCAAGACATTAATCAACGTAATACATTTTTGACAAACCTCTTTGTATTGATTTTATTTAGACTTTCACACAGATATGATGTCTGTTTTATAGCAAGAAAAAAAGAGGAAGTTGAAGTACATGGATGAGATAATAGCTGGAAGAGGGCTTGAGTATATACCCATGAAGCTGTGAAACATGACTAGATACTCAAGCCAAACCCATATCAACTGAATTAGGGGTTCCAGGGGCCTGGCCCCAGAACATAATTTTTTGAGCACTACTTCCCGCTACGCCAGTGATTGTGATTAATGTTTGTGAACTAGTGATTTAGAACAGACTGAAATTTGAGGTCATTGTTATTAAATAATTTACCGAAAGCCAGGTGCAAGTCAGTTTGTTCCATTTGAAATGATTCCAATTGCAAAAATATTTAGGTGTGAAAATGTCTTGAGACGGTTCCACCCTCCACTAACCTCAGCACCAGCATTTCCCACTGGGTTTCTATCCAATGCAACCTACAAACCAGGGTTTTGCAGGTTGCAATACCTGGCTGGGATCCTCTAGTAGAAGCACTTCTTTAAAAGTTACATATTCCTCACTCACAATTCCTTTTATGTTTTCTTGTCCAACTAGAGTCAATGACACATAATCCCGAAATCTTAAAGCTATCTCTTCATAATTCTCTAGAGGCAAAAAGAGGCAAATCTACTCAAGGTTGGAGTTACTAAGGAAAAGGAAAATACTGGTTTTTCTTTGTTTAGTTTTTTTTTTAATACTTTAAGTTCTGGGACACATGTGCAGAACGTGCAGGTTTGCTACACAGGTATACACTTGCCATAGTGGTTTGCTGCACCCATCAACCCATCATCTACGTTAGCTATTTCTCCTAATGCTCCTGTTTTTTTTTTTGTTTTGTTTTTTTAGTACATTATGTGCTATTATTCACTTACTCTGTCCTTAATAAAATAGATTTTAAGAAAGTTACCAGCATATTATGCATGATAAATGGGAGGATTAAGGGTGTGTGGCAATTTTATAGTTCCTTGTAGAAAAAAAAAAAATGTTTAAATTATGTATTTGCAGACTTAGACTTTTACCAGATCTCCAGACATCATTGTGTTCTTTCTTCATGAGAAATTCTTTAGAAAATCCACCAAAAGTAATCCTAGTTGAGCTGTTCTCCCTAATGAAATATGTATGCTTGCATCTTGAATAAAAGACAAATGATAATTAAATGCATATCTAAGTGAAGGTGAATAGTTTTGAAGCTTGAAAGTATTAACAATATACTATTTAACAATCGTTAACCTCTAGATGATGATGTCTAGATCTCAAGAAAAAATGGAGATAAGTCTGTCATTGAGTTCTCACTTTAATGTTGTACATTAGTTAAGTATATAAAGGTTAGTAAAGTGGACAAGTTAATTTTTAATAATAAAACATTAATTTAATATTAATTGCTGATAACTTAATTCAATCAACAATGGACGGGGGATCAGTAAAGTATTTTCAATCTCAGTAAGATGACGAGAGTAGATACTAAACTCTTGTTGTGTGAGGGGTAAGTGGAAAGTGAGACAAAGTATATAGACTATTTCATTAAGAAGTTTATTAATGTGGGGGATGCAAAAATAAATAAGACATAGCTCCTGGTTTCATGAACGTAGCTCAAAATAAAATTATCTGACAATAAAGTCAGATCCCTCAGATCTCAACTTCCACTCTGTCTACCCTCCTTGGAGGTCAGCGAGCGGTGCTGAAAGCCCCAACCTCTAATCACTTGGTTGGTTCCCCTGGTACTGGGATAGCCCCTTGCACTGAGATAAATATTTAGTATAAATCATAATTTTTAGTCTTCCTAACTATCCTGCTATTATCACTAGCAGGACATAGAAAATAGATGATTGGAAAATAAAGTGACTTGTATAATGTCAAAAAACTAGTAAGTGGCAGAGCTGAATTTGAACCTATGCAGTCTGAATCTAGAGCCCAAACACTTCCACTCTAAGCATTATTTCTTAAAATGTGCAGGTGTACACCATGTTCTCACTCATAGGTGGGAATTGAACAATGAGAACACTTGGACACAGGGTGGGGAACATCACGCAGCAGGGCCTGTCATGGGGCGGGGAGAAGGGGGAGGGATATCACTAGGAGAAATACTTAACGTAAATGACAAGTTAATGGGTGCAGCACACCAACATGACACATGTATACATATGTAACAGATCGACACATTGTGCACATGTGCCCTAGAACTTAAAGTATAATTTAAAAAAATGTGCAGGTGTAAAGAATTGCAGTTTAGGTATAGAACTCACCCACAATATGCACTCCCCCCCCCGAAAAAAAACAAAAGAAAATAATGGCATGAAGGTAGTGGTAACCTCTCGATGAACTCACAGGACTTATATAGCTCATGTTGTACAAGAATTCAGTAAAAACATTCTCAATGTGAGCTATAAAAACACTCTAGGTCATCCTCTGAAGCCAAGCGGATTAAAATCAGCCAGTTCACAAAAAGCAGCCTCAGATGTGATGTAGCCCTATTCGGTTTCAGTAAATAAAGAGGTCAGGAGATAGTTTCCATATGAGCAAAGAGGGTTTGTTTCCTAGATCATGCTGTGAATGCTTTTCTTGGGAACCTACGGTTTTTCACAAACTTTGAAGGGATATAAAATGAATTAAATGCCAAGTAACAATGCAAAAACCTTAAAATTTGTACCAAAAAAATCTCAATTTACGTATTAATTGCTATGATACTTAATAGTTGCCAGATACTGTGCTTTTCCTAGGTTCTTCCGACCTATACAGTACAACTAGGTGCTAATTACAGTCATGCACCACGTTTCAATCAACAACGAACCACATATACAATGATATCCTATAGATCATAATACTGTACTTTTACTATACATTTTCTATGTTTAGATACGCAAATACTTACCACGGTGTTACAGTTGCCTACGGTATTCAGTGCAGTAACATGCTGCACAGTTTTGTAGCCTAGAAGAAACAGGCTATACCCTCTAGCCTAGGTGTGTACAGCCTCGGATATACCATCAAAGTTTGTGGAAGTACGCTCTACGATGCTCACTCAGGAACAAAATCACCTACCAAGGAATTCCGCAGAAGATGTCTTGGTCACTAAGTGATGTATGACTATACGTGACTACATAGACTAGAAAACGAAGGTTTCATGTTAAGAGATGGTATTCAATCCCAACCTGACTGTGCTCATCCACTACTCTAGTTCTAACCTGTGGATAACTCGGAACATTTCAGGAAGGGAGATGCTTTAGAGGGGTTTAAAAGACAAGAAAACAAAGAAGAGCTAGAATAGTGACCAGGTGAGCAAAAAAGAGTTTAAATAATACGACTTGTTCAGAGACTTCTTAAAAAGGTGCAAATGTGCTAATGTTCACTGAGCATGGCAGAGCTGGAGAAGATGAGACTGGAGAGAGGAGGGAGTCTGGTTCTAGGGCCTCTTGTGGTATTATGTATAATTGGAACTTTAAAGCAGGTAAGGGGCATCATTAGATTTGCATTTTAGAAAAATTACTCAAAAAGAAAGAAGGAAGAGTTCCCTGTGGCACTAGAGAGGAAGAACATCGAAGTGTACATCCCAGGTTACAATATACTGTCTCCAGTCAAATTATCTGAAATGCATTCCAATCACATTTACACAACTAATTTTTAGACGCTATTTTTTATCTTTTCCCTAGAAAAATTGTAAGTGTCACAAATTGTTCTTCAAGATAGAAATAGGCCAGGCACGGTGGCTCACCCCTGTAATCCCAGCACTTTAGGAGGCCGAGGCGCGTGGATCATGAGGTCAGAAGACCGAGACTATCCTGGCTAGCAAGGTGAAACGCTGTCTCTACTAAAAATACAAAAAACAAACAAACAAACAAAAAACCCTGGCGTGGTGGCAGGCGCCTGTAGTCCCAGCTGCTCAGGAGGCTGAGGCAGGAGAATTGCGTGAACCTGGGAGGTGGAGCTTGCAGTGGGCCGAGATCGCACCACTGCACTCCAGCCTGGGCGACAGAGTGAGACTCCGTCTCAAAAAAGAAATAATAACTATGGATGTTCTTTGTCCATTATTATTTCCTGCAGAGTACAGTCTTATCAGATTGTAACCTTTTTTCTCAAGGCTCTGCCTTTGGACGTTCTAGAAAGATGTTATAATAGTGAAATTATATTGGGGCATCAGGAAGAGAAGCTATTAAGCTTATTTATCCTGATGCTACTCTACAATGTGGGGATTTGAGAAGGCAGAAAGTAAAGGCAGGAGACCAGTAAGGAGTTTACTGAAAAAATTCAGGTAAAAATTAATACATAAACTAAGGCAGTAGAGGTAGAAGTGGAGATTAAGGCTTGGCAAACGTGATGGGATGACAAAGGAAAAAGAAAGAATCTAATGTGATTCTTAGGTTTCTTGTTTGGGTATCAAGGACAACATAGAGTACAGGAGGAGAAACAGGTTTGCGAGAGTGAAAGCGAAACAGGAAGAATTCCCTTGTCCCCCTCGAAGGCATGGAATGGGGGTGTGACTCCCTTCTTCAGTGCCTTGATGCTCAGACCTCTAGGGGAGCATACAGGTAGGCAGGCTGTGGGGCTCCGACTCCACGGCAGTGTCTAGGGGTGAATGTTTACAGCTCCTGAAGTTTTAGTGGGCATGTGTTACAGGGTGCTTTTTCAGTTTGCCATCTATAGATGGTTTGTGCTAACCAGCTCAGTTAGTCCCTCTACCTTGTTACAAGGACAGAGCACTTTCTGTATCCCAGGTTCTTGCCTTCATGTACCAGAAGAATCAGATTACACGTGGGCTTGGAGAATGAGTGCAAAGTTTTATTGAGTGGAAGCAGCTCTTAGCTGATGGGGAGCCAGAAGGGAAATGGTTTTCCCTGGAGTTGCCCTGGCTCTCCTCCGACTGCTTGGGCCAAGCTCCGCCTTGTACTTCAGGTCAGTGGCCTGCTGGCGTGCTGGCATCTGTTGGAGTGCTTTTCCGTCAGCGTGCTCCCTTGACGTCCTCTCGCCATTCACCGCTTGTCTCTTCTTCACTGATGTGCTCCTCTCCAAGTCTGGTCACCTGTGTGTCTGCCCGCTAGGGCCTCCAGTTTTTATAAGCTCACAGTGGGGTGGTGACAAGCCAGGGTGGTCTTAGAAAATGCAACAATTGGGCCGGAAAGCAGGAGCGCCTGTCCTCACTTAGGTCCCTGGGGGTGGAGCTCTAGCCCAGTACCTGCCTTTCTCTCTCTAGCACTTCCCTTCCCCACTTCCGTATCATTTAAAGGGACCATGCTCTTCCCCTTTCAGCACTCCCATATCAAAAGCATTGGAGGAGCAATGAGAAATAATATTTGGAAAGTTTAGCTTCGTGCATCTACAGCAGAGCCAAGTGGAATTGTTTATAGAAAAATAGATGCATGGTTTTGGAATTAAGGGAAATAAGACATGGATGAAAATAAATGTATATGGGTTTAATTGATCATCAAATAATTAAGCAGGGGGGTCATTTGGAAAGAATATATATTAGGAAATTTAAAAATAAGTTTGATGTTAGAATCCTAAGAGCCATGTATAGGATAAGCTACTAAAGAGAAAACAAAGGAAGAACATCAGAGAGGTGGAATCTAGAGGTAAAACTGATATCAGAGAAGATGGGGTGATATACTTTAAGAAACAAGGCGTGGTTAGAAAGACCACTAGTGAGAAAAAGAGAAAAAAAAGTCTTTGATGGACAACAAGAAGGTCAACTGTCAATGAAAAATTCATATAGTGCTTGTATTTATTAAGCTTCCCGAAGTAGTAGATATAATTCCAAACTTTCCTTTCCCAGTCTGTCCAAAGAACAGAAATAAGTGTACCAATTAAGAATATAAAATATTATCACATTAATATTAAGTACAAGAATAATAAGAAAAGAGACTGTGTGTGTGCACGCGCGTGCATGTGACACAAAGAGAATATTATGTTAAGGAAAGATTATTAAACAAATGGGCAAGATAATTTGCTATCTGCGTGAACAAATCAGTTTAGCTTTTAACCTTACACTCTATGTCAATATTAACTCTGATTTGAAACGTTAAAAGTTTTTGAAGTGTAGAAATTAGAAAAAGTATGTGGGTGAACATTTGACTGATTTTAAGAATGAGGAGAGACTTTCTAAGGTTAAAATCAGTGAAAGGAAAAAAGAAAACAATTTGCATGTAAATAATTTTATAATATAAGCATATCAAAAATCTAGCAAATATTGAAAAATTAGAAAAATGTTTCCAACAAATACTACAGACCATGTACTATTTGCACTGGTAGAATCTGTCTGATGTAACAATTTTGGAAGTGTAGAGTCTACTGAAGCCTTGCAACTTTCAGGGGAGGGCTTGGACAGTAAATTGTGGTTAGTTTTAATCAATTTCAACTTTTAGCAGTAGCAGTAGCAGCAGCAGAAATGCATCTTCTACCTCCCAGCCTTATGGCCAGCATCCACCATGTGTTCCCGAGGCACTTTACCTCCCAGCCTTACGGCCAGCATCCACCATGTGTTCCCGAGGCACTTGCACATAATTTGTGAGAGCCAGGGTTAAAAATAAGGACCTTACCTTCCAAATATCAGGAATCTGATTGCTGCTTCTGATCATGGAAGTGCACACACAGAGGCAGACAGCCATTGTTGTACCCCTCTCCCTAGGGCTGAAGCAACTTCTAGTGGAGTTAAAGGACCAATGCTTTTTTTTTTTCTGTAATCCAAGAATCCCATACCAAGCAAAACTGTTCTTCAAAAGTGAGAGAGATATTAAGACATACCCAGATGAATCAAAACTCAGAGGATTTACTTCTAGACCTGCCCTCCAAAAATGCTAAAGGAAGTCTTGCAGGATGAAACGACAGGACACTAGACAATAAATCTAAGCCATGTGAAAAACTAAAGATCCAAGTAGAGATAAATAATCATGAAAGTTAGTATTATTATAACAATGATTTGTAATTTTACTCTTGAGTGTTTTTCTATATGATTTAAGAGACTAATCAATTTTAAAGAAACAAATAGCCTAAAAGCTTATTATGGGCTAATTGTTTCTAAGTATTATTATAACTTAGATTTATAAATCCATGTTTTATTTTCTACATAATTTAAGAAACTAATGTGTTAACAAAAACTAATTGTTAGTTTATGTTTTTCAAAACAACATATAAAGATGTGATTTTGTGGCATCAATAATTGGAAGAGGTGGGAATAGGACTGTGAAGGAGCAGAGTTTTTGTATGTTATTGAAATTAAGCTGGTATAAATTAAAGTTATAACTTTAGCATATTAAATGTAATCCTAAGGTAACCACAAATAAAATAGTTATAGAATATACACAAAAGAAAATGAGAAGGGAATTAAAATGTTTCATGACAAGAAAATAACTAATTGCAGAGGACAATAGTAGTGCAGGAAATGAGAAATAAAAAAGCTATAATGCATGTAGCAAAGAAATAGCACAATGACAGAAGTCCCTCCTTATCAGTAATTACTTTAAATGCAAATAAACTATTCAGTCAAAAGACAGAACTTGGCAGAATGGATAAATAAACATGATCCAACTATATGCTGCATGTAAGAATCACTTTGATCCAAAGACACAAATAAGTTGAAAGTGAAAGCATTAAAAAAGATATTTTATGCAAATAGTAACAAAAAAGGGGCAGAGCAGCTATACTAATATCACAAAAAATAAATTCTAAATTTAAAAAGTTATTTTAAAAAAAAAGGACATTATACAATAATAAAAAGATCAATATGGCAAGAAGATGTATCAGTTATAAGCATTTATATGCCTAATAACAGACCATCAAAATATGTGAAGTAAAAACTGACAGAATTGGAGGGAGAAAGAGATAATTCTACAATAATAGCTGGAAGTTCTACCTATTGAGAGTACCAATACCTACTCTCTGTAATGGATTGAACAGCCTAACTGAAGATAATCAAGGAAAGATTGTACAACACAATAAATCAACTAGATATAACAGATAAAACAGTACATTGTATCCAATTTCTTGAGGAGAAATTCACATTTTTCTCAAGTACACATGGGACATTTGCTAGGATAAACTACATGTCAAATGACAAATTAAGTCTTTCAATCGATTTAAAAAATAGATGTTATACAAAGTGTTTTCTGCAATTATAATGGAATCAAGTTAAAGACGAATAATAGAAAACTGAAAAATTCACAAACATGGAAATTAAACCACACAACTTTAATAACTAATGGATAAAAGAAGCAAGGACAATGGAAATGAGAAACTACTTGGAGATAAATGAAAACAAAAACATATCATATCAAAACTTATGAGATGCAGCAAAGGCAGTACTAAAAAGGAAACGTACAGGTGTAAACACATTTTTAAAAATAGATTTCAAATCAACAACCTAACTTTACAACTGAAATAACTAGAAGAAGAAGTACAAACTAAACTCAAGCTACCAGAGTGAAAGAAACAATAAAGGTTGCAGCAGAAACAAATGAAATACAGAAAAGAAAAACAATAGAGAAAATAATAGAAATACAAACTAAAACAATAGAAAAACATAATAGAGAAACAATAGAGAAAATCAGAGAAACAAATGCAATTGACTCTTTAAAAAGAGAAATTTGGCAAAACTTTAGCTGGATTAAGAAAAAAAGAGAAAACTTGAATTAGTAAAATCATAAATGAAAGTGGAGATATTACTACTGATTTTACAGAAATAAAAATACATTTATTAGAGTTGTATTAGTTCATTCTTGCACTGCTATAAAGAAATAGCTGAGACTGGGTAATTTACTTTAAAAAGAGGTTTAATTAGCTCATGGTTCTGTAGGCTGTACATAAAGCATGGAGGAAACTGCTCCTGGAGAGGCTTCAGGAAACTTACAATCTTGGTGGAAAGGGAAGGGGGTGCCAGCACTTTACATGGTCAAAGCAGGAGGAAGAGGTGGGGGAAGGTGTCACACCCTTATAAATGACCAGATCTCATGAGAATTCACACACTATCATGAGAACAGCACAAAGAAGATGGTGCTAAACCATTCATGAAGGGCCACTTGCATGATCCAAACACCTCCCATCAGGCCTCACCTCCAACACTGAGGATTACAATTTGACATGAGATTTTATGAGATTACAGAACCAAACCATAACAAGAGTACAATGAATAATTGTATGCCAACAAACTGGGTAATCTAGATGAAATGGACAAACGCTTAGAAATACAAAACCAAGTCTGAAATACAAATAAATAGAATATTAGAGGCTATAAAAAGTAAGGATATTGAATTAGTGATCAAAAGTCTCCCAACAAAGAAAATCTCTGTACCTTACAGCTTCATTGGTTCATTCTACCCAAAATTTAAAGAGCTAACATCAACTCTTCCCAAACTTTTTTAAAAAAAACAGAGACGAGAAAACAATTCCTAATTCTTTCTATGATATCAGCATTGCCCTAATACAAAAACAAGACAAATAAATGACAAGAAAAGAAAACTACAGACCAATAACCCTTTTGAATATTAATGCAAAAATCCTTAACAACAGAATAGCAAACAAAATTTAGCAGCATGTTATAAAGATTATACACCATGAGCAAGTAGAATTTATTCTGGAATGCAAGGATGGCTCTACATACAAAATTCAATCAATGTAACAAACCACATTGACAGAATTCAGAAAAAAAAATCACATGATCATCTCAATTGATGTGGAAAAAGCATTTGAAAAATTCGACCTTTTATAATAAAAGCATTCAAAAAATGAGGAGTAAAAGGTGCTGTAGCCTGAATTGTGTTTCCCAAAATTCATATGTTGAACCCTAATCCCCAATATGATGGCATTTGGAGATGGGGCCTAACCAACATACCTGTATTTGGTCGTTCTTGCATTGCTATTAAGAAATGACTGAGACTGGATAATTTCTAAAGAAAATAAATTTAATTGGTTCACTGTTCTACAGGCTGTACAGGAAGCATATTAGCATCTTCTCAGCTTCTGGGGAGGCCCCATTAAACTTCCAGTCATGGCAGGAGGCAAAAGGGGAACAGGTGTCTCGCATGGAAGATCAGGAGCAAGAGAGAAAGTGAGGGGGGAGGTGCCACACATACTTTTAAATGACCAAGTCTCACAAGAATTTACTATCACAAAGTCAGGACCAAGTATGTGAAGGATCCAACCCCGTGATCCAAACACCTCCCATGAGGCCCAACCTGCGGCACCAGGGATTACAATTCAACATGAGTTTTGTGTGGGATCAAATATCCAAACTATATCAATATATAAAAGAGAAATACCAATGGCTAATAAGTATATGAAAAAAATCTAACCTCACTTGTAGTTAAATAAATGCAAATTAAAACCATTACAAATTATTAAACTGAGAGAAATAAAATGCTCATTGCCAGCAGGGTATCCTCATCTCCTGCTCTAGTGGGAATTAATTGTTACAGGCTTCTGGACAATTGTTCCTCTGACTCCAATTCAAGCTACTTTAACAAGAAAAGAAGGATTTGGGGGAGACTGCTGGAATCCAAGGGAAAGTTAAAGAATCTGGCCACAAAGAACAAGGATATAGTAGGGCTTCAGGCATCACTGAAATTGGGAATTTTACAGCAATCAGGACATTACCAGTGTTACCATAAGTAAACTCTCTCTCCCTTCATTGCACACTGACTTGCTCTGCATGTTGAAATGGCGCCTTTGCTGGGTGCGTTGGCTTACACGTGTAATCCTAGCACTTTGGAAGACCAAGGTGGAAGGATTGCTTGAGGCCAGGAGTTCAAGTTCATCACTATATAAATAAAATTTAAAAAAAAAAAAAAAAAGGAGGAGGGCCTCTGATAGCTTTACTGCTTCACCATTTCTAGCTTCAGCTACCAGTAAGATTCTGACCTGCCTCTTTCTTAGTCCCTGGTCCATAAATGTTGGGAAGATCCTCCAGACCCAAATTGGGTGATTTGTTGGCCCTCGAAAATAAAATGTGGCTGCAGGAGCAAAGTTGAATAAACACATGGAAGGTTCTATGGAAATCACATAGAAAAGGGAGAAGCAGCATTGCCAGAATAAACAGGGTGGTGCTGCATAGTCCAGGCAGTAGGTGTCCACCACATAAAATAAGACCCTTTACATTTGGAACCTTGGACACAAGTCTTATACTCCATCTTAAGGAGAGATAAACAGGAACACTGATACATTGATGCACAGGTATTTATAATAAAAGGAATCAGTCAGTTTGTATACAAACACACAAATTATAGCACAGCCACCTTTCAAGAGGGGCCTAAACTTCAGCGTTTTTCACTCTTCCCACCGTCAATGGAGAAGGGCGTGACAAATAGTGAGCAAAGCCTGCCCATGGATGTTCTCTGGCTTCTCCCGTCTTCACATGTGGGCCCATACAACTAGATAAGCAAGGATGCAAAGTTGTGTACCTTCAGCAATTTCAATGTCTCTAGGGATAATTGAACATTTGTTTTTCTCCAAAGGCAATCTCTTAGAAAACAGTAGAATGACGGAGTAACACCATGCCTGGAGGCTGTGGCAACCAAAATTCATCATTTTTACATATTCGTTGAATAATATGCTGAGAAAACCATAGTCAAAATAGGGCCATTAAAAAGATTTCTATGTGAAAATCCTATAAACTAGCAAAAAATAATAGCCTAGGAAAGTATTTCTGAGAAACATTACTGACTAAAAGGTCTGTAACACAAATACGTAGATATGTATACATTTATAAATACAAATATTCACGTATAAAGCCCCTGATCATATGCAGCCATAATAAATTAAATGAGATAAAGGAGGTTACAGCACGTTTGCCTGGAGAGAGAGAGAGATATAGAACTGTAAGCATAGCTGAAGAAAGGCACTTAAAACTTAAAAAAAAAAAAAAAACCCCAAAAACAAAAATCTTATGGGCAGGGCATGGTGGCTTATGCCTGTCTTCTCAGCACTTTGAGAGGCTGAGGTGGGCAGATCTCCTGAGGTCAGGACTTTGAGAGCAGCCTGGCCAACAGGGTGAAACCCCATCTCTACTAAAAAAAAAATTAGCCAGGCATGGTGTCAGGCACCTGTAGTCCCAGCTACTCAGGGGGCTGAGGCAGGAGAATTGCTTGAACCCAGGAGGCAGAGGCTGCAGTGAGCTGAGATCGTGCCTCTGCACTCCGGCCTGGGTGATAGAGCGAGCGAGACTCCATCTAAAACAAACAAACAAACAAACAACAAACAACAAACAACTTATGTACAAAATTCTTAGCATCCTTCTGGAAAAATGAGCTTTCTGTGTACCAAATGGATGGTACTGAAATTTTGCTTTAATATATTACAATGACTACACACAAAAAGACTCTATTCTTAATCCCCTTCAATATGCCAGATACTGTCTAAAGACTTTATATATATGAACTCATTTAATCGTCACTATTACTCTGTAGGGTAGGCCATGTTGTTAATTCATTTGCAGATAGGCTTAGTAACTTGCTCAAGATCCTCAGCTGGTACCTGGCAAAGCCAGAACTGGAATTCACAAAGTCTGGCTCCAGCATCTGGGCCTTAGCTACTCTACTGTGTTGACTCCTTTATGATAAATTCAAAACACAGCCTACTATTTTGTTTTAGTAAAATTATAAATCCACTTTGTCATTGTACAATATGGGAATACATTTTAAAACAACTTATTTAACACTTTTTATTTCGTATTTTCTGTGAAAAGCAAAGCAGTAGTACTTTACCACAGGGAAAGTGTGTGCTTAAAGCCTTCCCACTCTGAGAATATTATTCACAAGGAATTATATTAATTATAAATATAATTTTCATATCATATTCATAAAGAATGTAAAAAAGAGGCCGGGCATGGTGGCTGGCTCACGCCTGTAATCCCAGCACTTTGGGAGGCTGAGGCGGGTGGATCAAGAGATCAGGATATCGAGACCATCCTGGCTAAGACGGTGAAACCCTATCTCTACTAAAAATACAAAAAATAAAATTAGCCGGACGTCGTGGCGGGCGCCAGCTACTAGGGAGGCTAAGGCGGGAAAATGGCATGAAACTGGGAGGTGGAGCTTGCAGTGAGCCGAGATCGCGCCACTGCACTCCAGCCTGGGTGACAGAGTAAGACTGTGTCAAAAAAATAAAAAAATAAATAATAAATAAATAAAAAAGAATGTAAAAAGGTACAAATTCTTTTTCAAAAATATTTCACTTCTCTAACTTTCTAAATCATGCTTCATGTGAGGATAAACCATTGTATTTCAGGGTTGCTTCAGAATATATCTTTGAAAGCAGTGAAAATAGAGCATTCTATTTTATATTTAGATTTTCTATTTCATGACCATTTTAACATGGCATGGGTTAAAATAAAAGTATTTCACTAATCTATATAGCATAATTAGCAGAAAGTTAAAATCTTGAGATCTGAGATTTTTGTGGGAATGGTCTCATTTGTTACAACATATAATAAATAATTACTTTAAATTAGCCGTAATGACTATATTACTCACTTATTTTTAGATACAATGAAATAGACACCACAAAATAAATTTTATTTGTATAAATATATAAAATAAATGAGTTATTTAACAACTGGTAAATCCAAGTCTATTCTGAGGAGGAAAATGAATATTTTTAAGTTGATTATATATATATTTTTAATAAAGTTAATTTAGGAGAAATCTTTGCCTATCCTTCTAAGAAAATTTTTTGTAAGAAAACTGTGTTGCCATGCATTGTTGAGACAATGTTGAGGAAATAGTTGAAAGAGCTAAAAAGGCAATCCAGAGAAAGACAAAAATCCCAAAATAGATTCTGCTGAAAGAATGAGATAGTCAACAATCTACTGAAATGAGGTTCCTTGTGGACAAGAATCATTGGTTATTCAAGTGTGTAATTCTACCACCTAGGAGAGCACCTGTCAATGTGCTAGGGAGATCTGTTCATCTCTTCAATCAATATTTATTATTTGTCTGTTTTCACACTTCTATGAAGAACTACATGAGACTGGGTACTTTATGAAGAAAACAGGTTTAATTGATTTACAGTTCTACAGGCTTAACAGGAAGCATGACTGAAAATCCTCAGGAAACTTACAGTCATGGCCAAAGGCAAAGGGGAATCAAGCACCTTCTTCGCATGGTGGCAAGAGAGAGAGAGCGAGAGCAAGAGCAAGAAAGAGAGAGAGAGAAAGTGCCACGCCCTTTTTAAACCATCAGATCTTGTGAGAATTCATTCACTATCAGAACAGCAAGGGAGGAATCTGCCCCCATTATTCAGTCACCTCACACCAGGCCTCTCCTCCAACACAAGGGGATTACAATTTGGCATGAGATTTGAGCGAGGACACAGAAACAAACCGTAACACCTGCTTAATGGGGGTCTGTGCTAGCACTAAGAAAACATAGAGGGTATAGGCTGGGAGAAGGAGAAGGTACTGAGGTGATTCAAGTAAAGGCCTCGTTTAAGAGGGGGAGAAAAATGATTCTGTTCTCTCATCTTGGTTGAAAACCACTCTGAGTCTCTGTTCCTGGGCTATGTGGTTTAAATGATCATTTTATAATTAAATTCAAGTGTATATATTGACTTATTTTTCCTATCTGAGATATTGAAATCAGATAACTACTTATATAATATTCACATATATTCAAAATAATTAGGCATATTATATGGTAGGTTCTTTCTTTATGACTTTGTTCCCTAAACATTCTACACCTAACCTACTTTGTGAGATTTCTCCACCAAAATGTAATCCCATATTTTCCCTCATATTTAGTCACTGGGGCATTCTTTCTCTCTTGTCTCCAGGTGGCCTAGGCTTCCTCACACTATGGTGGCTGTGTTGTAAGAGTAAGCATTTCAAGGAGATGCTTTTATGACATGGCCATGGAAGTCAAATAGTGTTAGTTCAACCATAGTCCCCACCCAGATTTAAGGGGAAGTAATAAAGACCCATCCTCCCCAGTCTTGATGGGAAGAGTATCAGTGTCGCTCCATAAGAAGTTCATGTGTGATTAATATAATAACTAAATATAAATATGGAGCAATTTTAGAAAAAATACAATCTGCCACAGTTTACCTTCTGGCCACAATTTACATGCCTTCCATGTAGGAAATATACTCATATCTTCTCTCAAGACCCATAAGTATCATCACATTATAATCAGCTCAAAATCCAGGATCTTATTGATTAACCAGGTTGAAGTGTGGGTAAGGCTCAGGTATAGCTCCTTAGGTTCAGCTCAATGAATATAGTTTCTGTCAAATAAAGATTTTTTAAAATAAAGAAAAACAAATATTCAACATACAATGGTGAGATAGGGGTAGGACAACCACTTTGCACACACCCATTCAAAAAGGGTGAAAGTACATATGTTTACAGCAGCCCAATTCACAATTGCAAAGATGTGGAACCAACCTAAGGGCCCATCGACGAATGAGTGGATAAAGAAGTAGTATATACACACCGTGGAGTATTACTAAGCCAGAAAAACGAATGAAATAATATCTTTTTGCAGCAACTTAGATGGAGCTGAAGGCCATTATTCCAGATGAAGTAACTCAGGAACGGAAAACCAAATACAATACCATACGTTCTCACTTATAAGTGAGAGCTTAGCTATGAATATGCAAAGACACACAGAGTGATATAATGGACACTAGAGCCTCAGAAAGGGGAGGTGGAGGGTGTGGGATAAAAAACCTCATAATGAGTACAACATACATAACTTGGTTGATGAGTGTACTAAAATCTCAGAATTCACCGCTATATAATTCATCCATACAACCAAAAACCACTTTACACCAAAAGCTATTGAAACGAATTTTTTTTTTTTTTTAAAGAAGAGAAGTGTGAGGTCCACAAGAGTCAACTGGGCTCACAAGAATCAATAGTCCTTAGCAATTCTGAAATCCAGAGGCACATAATGTTAGTTCCCTGATCGGGGCTTATCCTATTATTACCTGGGAGTTGTTCACTGTGGTTCCCTGGCCCTACCATAAAGGCTTTTGGGTTCACCTCTGGAATACCTTTTCATTTTCATAAAATTCAGCCCATATTTGCAGTAGAATAGGTTTTTATGCCTGCATCCTACTCGTAAAAGTTAGGAAGTCCAAAGACCTCTCTTTCTTTCTTTTTTTTTTTCTTTGTGTCTTTTCCCTCCCTGTTCCTTTCAGTTCAAGCTTGTATTATTCTTTTAAAAACTTTCAGAGGTTTTGTGTGCCAGTTTTTAATCAACCCACAAATATCTTTGAAAGAAACTGTTACTTCCTGGGAGCTTTGTGAGCCTGAAGAAGGAACACACCTTTAAGATTCTCAGAAGTCCTACTGTTTAACAGAGAGGTTGTGCAGAACATTCTCTTAAGATCCTTACAGGGTATTGTGTCTGTTTGAAGGGATCTGTGAGATTCCATCTCAAATCTTTCTAGGGTCTTAACAAGGGCTTCATCTTTAGACCAAGTTTTCCTTTCAGTGCCTTGAATTTTGTCTTAACTAGAGCCAGTTTTTTTAACTTTAGAAACATTTGCTATCTGAAGAGGCTGAGAAAAAAAATTTTGATTCATTTACTTATTTTTAAATTCACAAGTCTTGGTATCTTTACATTAAATGGTTTGTTCCCTATTTTATCTTTCCCATAGGATTTTATTACAAGCAGCAAAAAATCAGATGACACTTTTAATATTCCTTCTGTTCCTATGATATCTTCATGTATTTGCACAGACTGTCTTGTTTGGCTGGATTTGAAAACATGATTCTATTTATTTTTCTAGTTTATTAATCTTTTTGAAAGTACAAATTTTAGGTATTATTGAGCAAGTCTAATTTGCTTTTATTTTCTAATTTATTAATGAATATAATTTATTAATGAATATTTCACTTTTAATTTTTCTTTAAGTATATTTAATTGTTCTTCTAGTTTGTTAAATTTTTTTTCCTTTGAGCATTTAGAGTTATAAAATGTCAGTTGAGAACCATTTGGCCACATGTATTTTTTTTTTTTCTTTATTATTTGTTTTTAAATTTTTTTCTTTATTTTTAAATAGTTTGTAATTAGTACTTTTAATTTTTAGATTGCTAGAGACAGATTTGAAACTTATTAGTTTTATTACTTTTTATGACATTGTTGTCAGAGAATGTGATTTATATAAAATCATTTATTTTTTTTCTCCTTTGAGACTCTTTCTTTTCTTGTCTCTTCAGTCTAATACTTTCAAAGACCATTCCACATGTCTTTGAGAAACTTGTATTTGTTATCATATATACTTATGTATGTAATGTATATTATATCAAGAGTCTTAATTGTGCTATATAATCTTTCTTTCTATTTAAGTTTAGTCTACTCAGTCTGCTTTTACTGGATATTTTTTAACCCAATCTAAGATCATGTCTTTTTTCAAAAAGAGAACTTGTTTCTCCAGACTTGTCCTCTCATTCCCTCCCTATGACATCAAACATTATATTAATTGTTCCTTAAAGTTCAGATCATAGTTTTTAAAATTATAAATCAATGTTTACTTTAACTTAATGCAATATACTGGCTCTTTTGCTCATAACTGTTTCTTATATCCCACAACTTCTTTTCTCTTAAATTTGTATTTTCTTTTGCTAGATTATAACCTTGACTACTTCTCTAACCTTCTACTCTAACTGCTCACCCAACCCTAAATCCCTGTCTATTTCTTAGAGTAGTAATTTAGCTGTTTCTTTGTCTCATATCAGTCAAGACAAAATAAATCAGTAATGACCTATTATTATTGATGTCTATCCCCTTGAGTTTGTTTCTAAATAAAGAGCTTTTTCTACTTGAGAAGAGTTCAGTGAACAACTCTACTGTCATTTATTTTTCTTGTTCCATTTTAAAAATAATTGTTAAACTATAGAAGATAGCATATATTTCTCCTTCTTTGAATAATTTAAAATATACAGAAAAGTGGGAGCCACAAAGAAGACACCATAAATTAATAGATTTGTTGATGGATTGCACTGAATTAAATTCTACTCAATGTCTTGTTTAAAAGCATGAAAATTTGAGAATTCAACCAGTAGTACTGTACTGAAATTTTATTTGGAGTTTTGTTTTGTTTTGTTTTTGTTACATGAAAGTTCTACACAGAAGATGTAAATTGTTAGAAATAAAAGTGAAATTGTCCTGACAGAAGCAGGGGATTCCACAACATGACTGCCTACTCTGTCACCCCCCTAACCCAGTACCTCTCCTCTACAACGCTCTTTGGAGAATCCGCATGAACCCCCAGAGGTTTATCAGGACACTTAGCCACTGGCATAATATACCCGAACAATTCCTTGTAAATCAATATCTTTGTCAGCCAATGCTTTAATGGCTTTTATCTTTGGACTTTTGTGAAGGAAAAATATAAATAACTATATCTCGAGATTCTAAAATCAAAAGCCATATGGTAGCCTAAAAAGACAGATTTCTATTCAAAATAGGTGAACATGAAAGTAACAAATAAAATCAAAACAATTCTTTGCTCATCCAGCACATGAAACTTCTCAAGTGTCAAATAAATTTCCAGCTACATCCTCAAAGAGAAAAATCATAGTGGGTTATAGTTTAGCAACATTAGGTAGTGTGCTACCTAATAATCTTTGCTCAGTGACCCCTTAGCTAAGAATGCCTGTGTTTTAATTTTATTTGGGTATTTATTTTCTTCAGAAACTGACTTCCATATGATCTGAATAGATGTCTCTGCATCAGAAACACATCTGCACCTGATGTTGATATACATCACTTCACACTACATTTTCATGAAGCAACTCCGCATTTACTCAAAATAAAAAACTATTCAAAATAAAAAACTATTCAGGACTTGATAATAAGTAGGTTCTTTTGTTCTCTAAAAATCTGTTTTCTTTTCAGATAGCTAGACATGTCTTTCTGAGATTCTAAATATTTACTTAGAAAACTCAACGAACCCCTAAAATAGCAGAGTCACCTTTTATAAATCATGAATGAAAGAGTGCATATGATGTAAAAGCTCAATTTGATTATTTGGTAATGCAAAGTCCTGCTGAACTTTTTAAAACCCAAACTTTAAAATATTTTTTCAGTTTCAATATAAAATTTAATCAGTATAAATAATATTTATTTTCTCTTTTGATATGTGTGTCATGTGAGTTAAATAGGAGTAGGAGATATTTTGTATAACAAATCTCTCAGTCAATTTGATTTTAAACTTACACTTTCTCAATTTTTAAAATATCCTCTATCATAAGGTACATCCAATTTGTAAGTAAAGCTAAAATAGATTGTGAGAAATCTCAAATTATTTCTTATTAGACCACATAAAATTTTCACAGTCCGAGGAATTGATAGTCCTCTGATATTTGGTCTTCAAATTTCATATTACATTTTTTTCAACATTTTATTGCTTTTCACTTGGCTTAATTCTGCATGTGTTGCTGGAGAACAAAAAAAAAAAAAGGAAGTAGTATGTCCAAAGAGAATATGCAACAGCATGTGATGCAGCTTTCTGAACATTATTTTGACATCACTAATAAAAGTCAGGACATACTTCAAAGTATACATCAAGAACTATTACTTATGAGCCCAAAGCAAACCAAATGGAAAATAATATCCTCAGCAATTTAATTTGGATTACATTCATCCATGTTTACTTCCTTCTGTACACTTAGACACACTAATGCTAAAAAAAATTAATGTTGGCAAGAGGAGCTGTGCTAAAAACTTTTCCTACGACACTATTCCCTCTTATCTTTTGGAATGCATAATCTGTAAATTCTACTGACAGTGTAAATCCATCAAAAGTGCTTAGAATGCCAAATGAGTGTATGCTTCATAGTTAAGTGGACAATAATGGAAAAGATGAAAAACATTACTGCACCCCTGGTATTGTTGAGAACACTTATGTAATTACACAGTTCATCAGCCCCTGCCAACTAAAAGGGCAACAGCCAGGTGGAGCATCTTGATTTGCCACGTCATTCCCTATCAGGAATATTCAAAAATATGTTATTAAATTTGAAAGAGGGAAGAGTCAAAGATCAGCTCTTATGCCTCCCAGAAAAATGTATTTTCTTTTCATCCTGTCAGCCTTGTTTTGGGAGCAATAATTTCAGTCAGGAAATAAGAATACTGCTTTTTTTTTTTTTTTAATGACAGGCTGATACTGCTCAGGGATAAACCCAAACGATAATCTTCTTTGACATTTGCAATAATTTTTAGTCTTTCCTGTGTGAAATCGTTTTAATAAATCCAACTCATAAACAATTGTGTAACCAGTGGCACACCCAAAAGGGTACAAGCCCTCTTCACAGAGAGAGAATAATTCATAAGAACTTTCAAAGTTAAATGAAAAAAACTAAAATGAAGCAAACTAAATTATTCTTTATCAGCATCTGTCATTTATCAAGATCTCGGAACAATAAGGTTATACTCACAATAAATAGTCAGCTACAGATTTCATTTAAGGATAACTTTAGTGCAGTTCTGGAGTAAACTACGGATCTTTCTTCATTAGAGTAAATCTTAGAGTCACTAGGAAATATCCTGTTGTGGGTCTAACTGGATGTCTTCTGTTTGTGCTCAGTTGGTTACAAGTTGGTTCTTTTCTTGTTCTGTGGATTCTCATTCTCTATGTGAGATTGTTTCTTCCCGTATAAAAGAGCTGCTATGCACTGTGCAAGAAATACCTGTCTCCAAAGATGTTCAGTACACATATTTTACAATGTAATACAATTTCTCAAACAAATATGTTTATATCAATAGCTGTGTGGGTTTGTACCTTCTATTGAACAAATGGTTGTTACAGAAGCATTGCGTAGCATTGCTGTCTTCACTTCACAAGAAGTCACACATCTTCTAAAAAAATGCCACCCACTCTGTTCCTTAGTTCTACCATAGGTTTTGTCAAGCACTTTAGGTTAGCAGAATAATGGAAGAAAAAGGAAAACCAAATTGTTACTGAATACTGACTTTGTGGCAGACTAGTTACACCATATACAGACCATACTTTTTCTCATTTAATTCATAGACTAATTCTCTGAGGTAGGTAATTTCACTCTTAAATTAAAACTAAAGATGTCAAACTAGACTTTGAGAGGTAAAGATCCTTGCCCGGGTAATATCCAGGCTGTTGATGGAGCCAAAATGTGAATAATCTCTGAGCCTCGGCCTGTTTATGTTACAATTCCTAGACTCTATGGAACCTAAAAAACTTGCCTGTCATTAGAAATAAGACTCTGTGGTTTTTCTTGGCTTTATACTATCAAATTTGCTCCTATTTCCTTCTCCTGCCTCAACTTGTAGAAACAGTTAAGGTAAAAATAATCACTTGTGGCTCTACTGGAAGTTTTTTCTTCGGCGATTTTATTACCCCTACGTAACTGATCTTATACAGAAAGGACGTAGCATTGTCTGTGCCAGGGCAAGGGGACTTACAATTGGTGTTCCTCAAAACGTGTTTTTGTACTAATGTTTAATGTGGTTCTTAGGAACTTGAAGATAAGAATGGAAGGCATACTTGTTCATTTTGCCATCTGCAGCCTTGTGTGCAAATTTACACACAAGAGAAATAGCACTGGCCAGAACCTTTACAAATTAAAGACAATTTGAAGTTTGAACTCAATAAACTAGAAAGAGAAACAGAATTAAATTCAATAAAGAACGTCTGCCCTCACCATTCTTATTCAACACACTGCTGAAAATTTCTAGATACTCAATAATGCAAGAAAAAGGAAATCAAAGTAAATAACTTGGAAAAGAAGAAATAAAAGTCCCTATTTGCTGATGATATAAGGATCAATGTAGAACATTCCCAGAGACCCACAAAACACCTTTTAGAATTAATAAATGAATTCAGCAAGGTTTCAGGATTCAATATAAACCTAGAAAAATCATTGCATTTTTATGTGCTAGCAATAAACACATGGACACTAAAATTTAAAATGCAATACTATATATAATCATTCAAAAAATTAAATACTGAGGTATAAATCTAACAAAACATGTCCAGGACTTATACACCAAAAACTAAAAACCTATGCCAAAAAAACAAAAAAAAATTACAGAATATCTAAACAAATGCAAAGACAACATGTTCATGATTTGGGAGACCCAACAAGGCAAAGGTTCCAGTTCTCCCCAAACTGATAAAAAGGGTTCATGCAATTTCTATCAAAATCCCAGCAAGGACTGGACACAGTGGTTCATGCCTGTAGTCCCAGCACTTTGGGAGGCCAAGGCCAATGGATCACTTGAACCCAGGAGGCAGAGGGTGCAGTGAGCTGAGATTGTGCAAGTGCACTCCAGTCTGGACAATAAAGTGAGACTCTGTCTCAAAAAAAAAAAA
>NW_012115300.1:2909680-2924919 GCF_000951035.1 Colobus angolensis palliatus | reverse complement strand
GGAGGTTGGAAGAGGAGGAGGAGGAGGAGGAGAAGGAGAAGAAGGAGGAGGAGGAGAGGGGAAGGAAGGAAGGTCAAACTAAGTGTCATACCTTATACAGTATACAAATGAACTCAAAATGGATCATGGAAATAAATGTAAAACATAGAAACTATAAATATTTTAGAAAAAAATAGGCGAAAATATTTGAGACTAAAGGCTAGACTTGACACGAAAAGCACAATTCATAAAAGAAAAAAAAATGGATAAACTGGCCTTCATTGAATTTTAAAACATTTGGTCCATGAAATGTTATGAAAAGCTAAGCTACAGAGTGGGGGAAAATACTTGCAAACCACATATTTAACAAAAGGACTAGTATTGAGAATATATAAAGAACTCTCAAAACTCAGCAGCTAAAAAACAAAAAATTCAATTAGAAAATTGCAAGACATGAACAGAGTTTTCACCAAAAAAGATGCACAGATGGCAAACACGCACAGTAAAAGTTGTTAAATAACTTCTTGCATATTTCAAAATAACTAGAAGAATGGAATTAGAATGTTTCTAAAACAAAGAAAAGACAAATGTTTAAGGTGATGACTATTCCAATTAACCTGATTTGCTCAACATAGTGTATGTTCATATCAAAATATCACATGTACCCCATATAAATATTATGTATCCACAAAAATTAAAAATCAAAACATTTTTAAAAAGATGTTACATTTGATCATCCATTAGGGAAATGCAAATTAAAATCACAAAGGGATATCACTGTACATCCAGCAAAATGGCAAAAATTTAGAAGTAGTAACAGCACAAAATGCTGGCAAGTATGTGGAGAAACTAGATCACTTACCCATTGCTATTAGAAATGTAAAGTGGTATACTCGCGCTAATAAACAGTATATCAGTTTCTTTAGAAAGATTTAAGAACTAAATGTACAACTACTCACCAGCCCAGCAATTGCACTTCTGGTCAATTATCTCAGAAAAATGAAAACTTATACAAAACCCTGTATATAAATGTTCCTGGCAGTTTTATTTGTAATAGCTAACAACTAGAAATGGCCCCAAATTATTTCAACAGATGAATGATTAATCAAACCATGATAATTGATACCATGGAATAGTACTCAATAATAAAAAAATAGATTTTTGATACACCCAAGAATATAAATGAATCTACAGAGAATTATGCTAAGTGGGAAAGTTCAATTCCAAAAAGTTGCATGCTGTAAAATTTCATTTATATAACATTCTTGAGATAGCAAAATTATAGAGTTGGATAAAAGATTAGAGGTTGTCAAGAATTAAGAATCTTTTCGGTGAAAGAAGGAAAGAAGTTTTGTTTTGTTTGTTTTTGTGTGTGTGTTTTTTTTTTTTTTTTTTGAGACAGAGTCTTGCCACCCAACCTGGAATGCAGTGGTGTGATCCATCACGGCTCACTGCAGTCTCAACCTGGGCTCATGCGATCCTCCTGTCTCAGCTTCCCAAAATGTTAAAATTACAGGCAGAAGCCGCTGCGCCCAACCTGTTTTGTATGTTCACTATATCAATGTCAATATCTTGTTTGTGATATTATACTCTAGTTTTCCAAAATACTACCATTATGGGGAAGTAAGTAAAGAGCACATGGGGTTCCTCTGTATTATATCTTACAACTGCATGTGAATCTATAATCATCTCACATAAAACAGCTTAAGTAAAGATATTTAAAGATCGAAGTAAACTAGAAGGAATACCAGTTAAGGTCAATAAAATCAGGTATAAATTAGTCCTCAAAAAGAACAAACAATTGAACCAGATAAATTAAAAATTATTTTTTGAGTTATTTTAATTCATAAAAAGCAATATAAAAACATGTCATTCACTCATGTACCTGTTCAATACTTCATTTAGTTACTATGCAGAGCCTTATTGGATATTAACTAGAAATTTTGAGGGCATTATCCTTCCCAAGACACTTAAAATTGTAGAGAACATTGAAAATGCCATTTCTCATGGACCTTCAACATTGACTTAAAATGTTTCTATGATGTTATTTTATTATACACAAACATAAAATTAGGGATTATGTCCTTAGGGTTATTGTACTCATGCAACAATGAAGTTAAGTGTGGAAATCTGTGGCAGTGCCTGGCAATAACTGGCTTATTCAAACGACCTGGAATGTGCCGGTGCAAAAATGAAAACACAAAATGTTCAAAAATTAAAACAAAACATAACATTATTAGAAGTAATATTCAGCCTCTTTGGGGTCCATAGATCTTCTGTGGAAAAGTCTAAAGTGTTTTTATGCACATAAATGAAAATGAAAACCTAATAAAATAATAATCACAAAACCTTGTAGATTAAAAAGGAGTCATCTAATGATGCACATGGATATACAATACAGAATGTACTTCTCTAGTCCATTTGAGAAAGAGCTGCTATTGGTGACGGGAAAAAATGGGAGAAATATCTGACCCAAAAGTGAACCAAAAATAGAGTCTTAAAACCAAAAAATACAGAAAAACGAAAAAGGATAAAATGAACTAAGCTATCTGGGCTGAAACAAAAGATCCCGAGTAAGTAAGTAACACTTAGTAAGTGTGCAATTGCGTTTCTGAGAGCAGATTCTATATTTACACAGAAGTATCAGGAACTCAGATTTAATAAAGAACTAATGCAAGAATGATGGTTATGACTGGTCACTAAATATTGCTGAGAAAGTCCCTCCTTGATGTCATTAAACACAGAAAATAAAAATTTTAATCTACTTGAGATTTATTTGTATTAGGCAATATTTAAATTGAATTAGATGGTTTAAATAAAGGGAATTTAATACCAGAAAAAATCATTACAAAGTTAAGGGAGAGTTAAGGAAACATATAAAGGATTTAGAGCATCAAGAAACTAGCAACAACAATCAGTTACCCACTCCTTGGCTCGAAGGGACAAAAGAAGAAGCCCAGAGCACACTGAGATCTTGGTCTTGGAGAGAGATCACCCAGCAGGAGCTACAGTCCTTTGGAGATTCAGTGACAACTAAAGATATCAGCTTGGATTCTCTCTCTCTCTCTCCTTCCTCGCTCCTCAAATGTCCAGCATTCCAGAAGGAGCATCCAAGGAATGTAGTCTATAGGCATCAGCCTCCTGCTTTTAAGAAAGAAGTCAATAATTGTTGTGAAGGTGAAGGAAACAAAGAGAATAGCCAAGACAATATTTAACCATAATAATACATGACGGTATCAGTCATATGACAAGAAACCTGTTTCAAACTCTTCCAGATTCATAATCCTGGGACACCTTCACATCTACTTCCTAAAAAAAAAAAAAAAAAAAAAAAATAGGCCTGGCCCAGTGGCTCACACCTGCAATCAAAGCACTTTGGGAGGCTAAGGCGGGAGGATCATGAGGACAGGAGATCAAGACCATCCTGGCTAACACGGTGAACCCCCGCCTCTACTAAAAATACAGTAAAATTAGCCGGCCGTGGTGGCTGGTGCCTGTAGTCCCAGCTACTCGGGAAGCTGAGGCAGGAGAATGGCGTGAACCCGGGAGGCGGAGCTTGCAGTGAGCGCCTCAGAGCGAGACTCCGTCTCAAAAAAAAAAAAAAAGGAAAATTCATTGATATCATACTGATTTACAAAATTCGACATTTAAGCTAGATGTTTTACCTCTTTGAGAATAAAAAGGTATTGCAATAGCCTTCTGTGATGCCTCTCACCAGGTCTCTGGATCACGGTAAGCACATTTCCCAATCATTCGAAGTTTTAGCTAATTTGTAAGAGTAGCAGAAAACGAGGTTGAACACGGGTAGTAGATGTTCTTACTATATGATTAGAAAAGGAGGTTTTAAAATAGCACTTCAAGGATTTGAACACGGGTAGTAGATGTTCTTAGTATATGATTAGACTACCAGTTTGATATACACGAGATGGATTATTTCTGATACCATAAATAAAACTATGTTTTACGACAAATAAAAAGGTTGTTAAAATTTCGAGATTCAAGTTTCACTGGCTGGATCAAAACATACAATTAGGTAAATCATTACTTCATCATTATTGATTGAAAGCAGTCTTTCATCTAATTCTATTATAAAATATCCCACAACGCAGGCCGGGCATAGTGGCTCACGCCTGTAATCCCAGCACTTTGGGAGGCTGCCGTGGGCAGATTAGGTGAGTTCAGGAGTTTGTGACCAGCCTGGGCAACACGGGGAAACCTCGTCTCTACTAAAATACAAAAAATTAGCCAGGCGTGGCTGGGGGCGCCTGTAGTCCTAGCTAACTGCTAGGCTGAGGCAGGAGAATTGCTTGAACGCGGGAGGCAGAGGTTGCAGTAAGCTGAGATCACACCACTGCACACCAGCCTGGGCAACACAGCAAGACTCTGTCTCAAAAAAGAAAAAAAAAAATCGTACAACCCAAGTATTAAAGTCAGATCTCAGTGTTCATTATAAAATTTTCTAGTTATATTTTTAAACCTTTACAAATTTATCACTTTGTCACTTTACTAAAGGGTTAAGAGAGTGATTATTTAAGTTTAATATTATGTCATTCAGTTTAACTTTGTATTTCCATGTATGTTAATTTATAGGACAGTACTGACTATAAATTTTAATACTCCCCAAAGGCGAGTAAAAGTGCTTTTGGCATTACGATTTTGAAAACATCTAATTTATTCAGATTTCTTCACTGATTCATGTTTAGAAACATTAAGTATAAATAATCCATCAAGATAAATTTTAAATGGATTATGCACAATTATGTTGAACATATTTAGAAAGACCAAAACATCTCAAGCACTAAGGCACTTACTCTCTAGTAAGTAACTGTTCAGAAATCAAATGCAGACCCACATTTTCCACCTGTTTCATTTTGAATATGAGAATAAGGATTCAACATGGTTGTAAAGAAAGGTATATCATATCATCTCTTGCAAAAGCCATTATAACTGTTTTATTGGGAAAGGAGCTTACATAAAAATTTCAGGTGCTAAGAAACTACCTATTGCCATTTTATATTTCTCTTGGGCTGATTATTCTGGTGAAATATATGTGTATTTCTTTCCAAGTTCACTTTTTAAATTTCTTTATAATCTTTGTGAAAAGTCACTATTCCAGAAATATAAACCTAAAAGGTAGCGCATTGTTTGTAAATTAACATTATAGTATGAATTCTAATGCCCATCAAGATACCCTCTTCAAATAAATTCGAAGAACAAATAATTTGAGGGTGGATATATTTGTGCAAAATATCATGGACACTTCTACCATTGGTACACAGCTAGTCCACCCTTCTAATGAACTTGACTTTCTCCTTTGCTTCTAGATGTTGGTGGTCTTAATTAAGCAACCAAACAGGTCTGGCCTGGTTGTGTAAAGCAAAATGGGGCATATTGGGAATGACTAGGGTCGTTCAGGACTTACCAAGCATGGCTGAGTGAAGCGGGATAAAAGAAAGAAAGCAGATACAGCTGTACATACAAAATACTGGAACCAAAGTCCAGTCTGGCAACCTTGGTGGCCAGGAATCAGTCACAGCCCACAGGTAAGGCAAGTGGGCGAGATAAAAGTGGCAGCTGTTCCAACAGGTAAGAGAAACATAATGATGAGGAATTTCACGAAGGTGGGTTCCATCGCCAATTCCAAGCAAGCTATGAAATACTAGTATTAGAGCTTTCTATTACAAGGGAACAAAATTTAGTCACCTAGCTGAGGTTCTGACTCAGAGGAGCAACATCATCTGGCATACATTTTAACTATGCAATCACCCAGACAACAGATGATGCTGGCTTGAAACAGTGTGGTGAATTCTATATATAATTGAGTCCCACGATATTTACTGATAAACTAGATATGGAATGTGGGAGAAAGAAAGGCAGTATAGATATAGTTTCGAAACCTCAGTGACCAAAAAATTGAATTATCCTTAACTAATGTGAGCATATTAGTAGATCATGATTTCTGAAACTTTAAGACAGTATTTTTGAAGGGCACTTAAGAGTACTTAACAGATACTACTATACTCTTAAGAGTACTTAAAAAGGATACAATTAATAATTATGCTGGGAAAACAGGTGAAACTAGAGTACACTTAATAAGGTGGAAAGGCTGTAGGAGGAACTGAATGGGGGGTGAGATGTTGGATATCAGAAACTTAAGTTTTGGATATATTAATAGACCTGTGAGATATTTTAAGGAGAGTGTCTCAGTTCTTGCATCTATAGCAAAGTGCACCATAGATTGTGTAACTTATAAACAACACAAATGTATTTCTCAACTTTCTGGAGGCTAGAAGTCCAAGATCAGAGTGCCAGCATGGTCAGATTTTGATGCAGGTTGGAGCCTACCATCTTCTCATTGTGTCCAAGTTGGAGACTACCATCTTCTCATTGTATCCTCACATGGCAGAAATAGAGTAGGAGAGAGCTCTCTGAGGTCCCTTTTATAAGGGCACTAATCCCATTTATGAGGGTGGAAACTCCCAAAGGTCACACCTCCTAAAACTATCACACTGGGTGTTAAGAGTTTTAATATATGAATCTGGGAGGTACAGAGACTTCAGTTCGTTGCAGAGAGATTGCATGTAAGTCTTGGAATTTATGGTTCTGAATTCAGGAGAGAGTTCTGGATAGGAGATACAAATTTTAGTGTCATCAGCACATTGTTGGAATTTAATGTCTTCAGATGAAACTGGATCACAGCAAAAGGAAGTCAGTAGGTTGATAACAGTCCAAAGGACTGAGCTTTGAGCCACTTTGGTATTTAGAAGAAAGGAAGATGGGGACATGATAGTAATAAATGAATGAATGAACGAATGAATAAATGAATGAATGAATTATGTGGAATGAACTCCTGTGACCCATTAAGCCATTAAGGTATAAATTTTTCCAATGCAGATATATCTCAATGAAGATATAACTTATTAAAATATATATCTAGCTCGTTTTCAAAAGTTAACACTTCTGAGTTTTTCTAATACTAAAATATTGGTAGACTGTTCAAATATGTAAGAAAATGATGAATGTTAAACTACTTCTTGAAATCTAATCAAACTCTATTTATTCATACTGCCAAAGAATTTAAAAACTCCCACCTTTCATTAAATGGTATTACAATACTCTCATTAAACCTTCTGCTAATGCCCCAGAAATTAAATAGAATGCATCACAGCCTGTGTCTTGATTCAACTTTAGCTGAATATTATAATCACTAATAGGAGGTTGCCAAGTCCAAGTTCCCACGGGACGGTGAGAAACAAAATAAACCTTTGTAAAATTATATTTGTATAAAATTTACCAGGACAATGTTGAGAAGGATCACAAGCCAGAGTATGGACAATATCCTCATCTGTCAGACAACTTCTTAGTAAAGCAAAAATAGAAGTCTTCTGGCATAAAATCAAAGACTACATTTTGAAATGAACAAGATTAACAGGAGAACAATCAAGGCTTTAAAATTTTAAATGCCCATCCTAAAAATTCCTTCTAAATAAATTTCTTTGTTTAATGTTTTCAAGGTTGAGAGTAAGTGTTACTTCAACTAAAAATCTATTCAATTTTTATGACTTTATCATGTAATAAATGCAATTCATAATAGACAGGGGAAAGTAAAATTGAAATTGTTTAAAATATAGTTTTCATGGAGTTGGGAAAGTCTCATTTTTCCTAAGATCTCTGGTGTTCAAATGCTTTTATAAAATACATAATGTTTTTAAAACACTACCTTTAAACTTGAGAATTTTTTATAACAAACCTGAGAACAACCAAAAGAGAGAAATTTTGGTCTAAGACCAAATTGTATCTCTAAGACCAAATTGCTTGTAAGACATTTTGTTTTAAATGTTCAAAACACAACTTGTCCAAAACAAAGAACACATTTGCCATCTTCTAACTTACAGTGACAACTTTCCCTAGTATTCCCAGATTTGACCTTAAAGCCCTCTGCTAGGGTCTTGTCACTCAGGCTGGAGTGCAGTGGCATGACCACAGCTCACTGCAACCTCGACCTCTCAGGCTCAAGTAATCCTCCCAGTTCAGCCTCCTGAGTAGCTGGGACCATAGGCACACATATTTTTATAGAGATAAGATCTCACTGTGTTGCCAGGGCTGATCTTGAACTTCTGAACTCAAGTGATTCTCCCATCTCAGCGTCCCAAAGGGCTGAAATTATAGGCATGAACCACTATGCCTGGCCTTCATCAGAAGTTTTTTGGTTTTTTTTTTTCAAATCCCATTAGCAGTCAACAAACATAAAAAAGTCCCACTGACAGAGAGCTTATATTCCATTTAGGGAGACAATAAACATATCAATACATCATATTCTATGAGAGGGAATAGCTTCTAAAAAGAAAAGAAGAAAGAGAGGTGATACCAAGTGTTGGAAAGAATGTTCAATTTTAAACAGGAAAGGGCTCCCTGAGGATTGATATGTCAACTAAGATCTGAAAAAGGGAAGGAAAGAAGGTCATTAGGGGGAGATTTCAGGACAATGGAACAAGTGCAAAGACCTAGAGTTTTGAGGAACAGAAGGAGGCTAGTGTGGCTGGAGCAGAGGGAGCACAGAGATCAGTGTGGGTGCTCTTAGAGATAATGGGGGCCAGAACTCCTTGAGCATTGTGGAACATTTTCAAAACTTTGGCTTTTCCTCTGAGTGAAATTGGCAGCCACTAGAAAATTCTGAGTGAAGAATGACAAGCTTTGATTTACTTCTGATTGCTATTGAAACTGACCCAGTAGTCCCATAGGCAGTTTTTTTTGTTTTGTTTTGTTTTGTTTTATAAACATAGAGATTGATCCTTCTGGTATTAAAAATTGAAACTTACATTTGTTTTATCAGAGTTCCTTCAGCAGGAAACAACCTTCACACCTCTCAAAAAGTATCGAAGAACTAAAACTGACCAGATCTCCACATCTAGACAATGAGATGACAGACCTCTCCTCCTCATGATTGCTTTCTTACCCCTCCCTAGTTCCTGTTTTCCAACACATAGTTACATTTCTTCCCTGGTATATAATCCCTTAACTTTAGTCAGTCAGGGACTGAGATTGATCTTTCGTCTCCTTGGCTGCAGCAGCTGATTAAAGCCTTGTTGGCAATACTCATCGTATCAGTGATTGGGTTCCTGTGCTGTGAGCAGCAGGACCTAGACTGATGTTTTAGTAACACTATGTTGAGTACATACTGTAGGGATCAAGAATGGAAGACAAGAGACCAGTACTCCCGGAAAGTCGGGATGACGAGTGCTCAGAATAGGGTGTGAGGAATAGAGACAGAGGACAGCGTACAATTCTAGTCTATCCTGAGAGTAGAACCGACTGTATTTAACAACAGATAATGTGCATGTGATGAAACAGAGCGAGACTAGTGTCCCTTACTGAGATGGGGATAACTATGGTAAAGCAGATGTGAGAGTGAGATTTAGTTCAATTGTGGATATATTAAGTTTGAGATATCTTTTAGATATTCAAGTGAAGGTCTTGGAGGAGTCTGGGGTTTAGGGAGATGAGGTCATTAAGTCGTGAGAGTAAACAGAAGAGAGCTAAGCCCCAAAGGTATCCAGTATTAGGAGGTCTCTGGGAAGGAAAGAAAACATTTCTAGAATTTCTATTTGGCTCTTTTTCTGATGAACCTATTCTTTCTTCATTGTTTGCTATTCTCTTTATATTTTGATTCTTTATTCTGATCCTTAATAATTCTTAACATACAGCTTTCTAGTATCTTTCAGATTGTTTTCCTAATATTGAAAGGTCTTGATGTTCCCACCCTACCATGGGAGAGTCCTTTTACAATGGGTGGCACATTTAATTTGCAAATGATTCAAATAAATATTAATTTCTGTATTTGATTTCTCTTCTTGGCGGATCCCAAAGCACAAACCCATGGGACATATAGCCCAGGATTTTTATTATCTTCAGTGGAGGCTCTGTTTCCAGAACCCAGACAAAAACATACAAGATTCCTGCGCAGTTTCTTTTTAAAATTTTACCATTAGCGTAAAATCTTTTGAGGATCTAGACTTCAATAGAATATTTCTATTCAAGCCTCCCTTCTCTTGGACATTCAAGGCTCTATCTCCAGTCTTCCCAAGGCGTTAAAACTCAAACTCAACACTAGTATTTTCCACCTCTCTGGAGAAACAGCAGGTGAGTATCACTGGGTGGTGGAGGACGAGGGGTTACAAGTGATTTTTGATTTCTTTTTGTATTTCTATATGCTGTTTTTACAGGAAAACAAATATTTTATAATGATAAGAAAGGCACATCAAAAGCGACTTTGTAAGTGTTCTCTGTGATTAACATACCCACAACACGCAATACATTCTATTCTGTGTAACATGGAGTTACCCACATGTCTGAGAAAAAATGCATTTTCTATTAAGATCATTGTTGGAAATATGTGCATAGCTTGTCCCCTGTGGTACAAGAAAGTCACTGGGACTTTTAAAGGATGCTTAAGTGGCTTTCAATTTTATCTTTAAACCCAGTTGACTGAACTACAAATGAGGCGCCAATTATTTCAATATGGTAGAAACATCTTAATAAAAATGGAGTATTTCCCAGTCACCTAAATCATTCGTTTACATGACCACAAACTTGTGACCTTTAAAGAAATAACCATATTAATTATATTTTTTAAATCTGCTTGTTGAATGCAGTCATAATGTGAACTGTCTAAAAAGAAAATTTTCTTCCATTTTATTTTTAAGGTGTCTGACAAATTTTATTGGATAGATGGAAATAAAGATTATAGGAATGTTTCTGCTTAAGAAGTTCTTCCTGGTTGAAATACATTTCTGTATAAAGAAAAATGACCGAGATACCATTTCAGAGAGACCAGATTCCCTGATGACTATCTTAACCTTCTACTTTATTTTACCCATGTAAATACAGCCTCGGAAATTTCTTCTTTCTCCTCTTTTTCCTCTCTAGAAAGAAATCCTCTTTCTACTGTAGCTGATTTCTCAGTGTAGCAATTTGAGATCTGCTATCTCAGATTTTGTATCTCAGTCATATTTCTCTGTCAAATCGTTGATCTTAATCAAAAGAAACATGCCAGATGAAGGCAATGAAAGGAATACTTTCATGAAGTTCTCAATTTTGGAAGATGGTTAAATATTGAAAAGTTTGCTCCTCTCCATTACACCTGTTCTTGAATCTTCTTGAAAATTCATATTTTATCTTTAAAATTTTATTTTATTTTTAATTGGCAAATTATAACAATTATAGGTACCTATAGTGTTTAATGCAATGTTTTGATATATGTTTACATTGTGAGATGATTAAATCAAGTGAATTAACATAGTCATCACCTCACATATCAATTTTTGGTAGTGAGAACATCTAAAACCTAATATTTAAGCAATGTGAATATACAATGCATTATTATTCTGTGAAATAGATCACTAAAACTTACTCCTGCTGTCTAGCTGAAACTTTGTCTCTTTTGATCAACACTCTCCTTTCTCCATCCCCTCCCTGCTTCGGGCAGCCTCTGATAACCACCACTCTACTCTCCATGTCTATGATTATGACTTTTTTAGATTCTGTCCACAGGTGAGATCATGTGGTATTTGTCTTTCAGTGACCGTCTTATTTCACTTAGCATAGTGTCCTCCAGGTTTATCCGTGTTGTAGCAGATGACAGAATGTTCTTCTTTTTAAAGGTTGAATAGTATTCCGTTGTATATAAGGCATGCCACATTTCCTTTCACATTCATCTGCTGATGGACACTTTGGTTGCTTCAACATATTAGCTATGGAAGAAATGGAGAAGAGGGAATGCTTGTTCATTGTTGGTGGGAATGTAAATTAATACAGTACAGCCACTACTGGAAATAGTATGAAAGTTCCTCAGAAAACTAAAAATAGAACTAACATATGATTCAGCCATCCCACTTCTGGGTATGGATCCAAAGGTACTGAAATCAGTGTGTTGAAGAAATATCTGCACTACTGTGTCCATTTCCCTTGAATCCTAATATGGTTTATTTTACATTTACTGAAATAAAAATTCAGACAAATAGAATTGAAGTAATAAGTTGAGTAAATTGAATGTAAAATGAATTTTCAGATAGCAAATCTCAAATTGCTACATTGAGAAATCAGCTACAATAAAATGAGAATTTCTTTCTAGAGAGGGAAAAGAGGAGAAAGAAGAATTTTCTGAGGCTCTATTTACACGGGTAAAATGAAGTAGAAAGTTAAGATAGTCACCAGGGAATCTGGTCTCTCTGAAATGGTATCACAGTCATGCAATTCTGACTCCTCATTTTTCTTTCTAATCATCTCTTTTATTTCAGTGACATGTCTGAGGTGATTTTCAAGCAGAAATACTCTAAATCTATTTTTATAGCTTCCAACGAGGCTTGAACAGAATTATGTGGAATGTGGGTTTTATAAATTCTCCCCTATAATTTCTCTATCTAGACTCAAAGAAAGGGGTTGAAAGCCTGCTCTTCATCTTCTGTCACCAGATGACAAGTTCTGTTCTTTTCAGAAAAGACTAAGCTCTGGGAGTTCCTCCTGGTAGATGTGTAGAAAAGTCTAGAAAAATAAGTTTAGAGGATCTCCATTTTCCAAAGATCTTTTAAAAGTATTTTAACTTCTTGAAGCAATGCAGACAAGGAAAGAGGGGTTATGATTCAAAATACTCTTGCTAGAATTGTATTCTCTATGGGCCAAGGGAGTTTACAGCTACAGACGGAGTGAATGAGCAACACATCACATTCTTGCCTTCTTCTCTTGTTCTCCTCTATCAGAAGAATTAGTACAGAAAAATGTTCTGGAATTTCTTAAAAAGTAAAATATACAAAAGTTTCCATTTAGACCTAAACTGTTACTCATCTCCTCCTGGGTTTGCTTTCCTTTGGAATCATAATTGTAAACAGAGTTTCTTAGTAATACTAATATAACCCTGTAATTAGACGGTGCATGACACATGAAGCTATATTTCCATTTTCCCTATTTATGCTGTACTTTTTGGAAGTACTGTACTTTTCAGGAAAGAGATATGGTGTTTGGGGGGGGTGCTAAATGAGGATGGACAATGTTTCTTCTGTGTTTTAGTAAATAGTTTTGAAAAGTTCCTCCATAGAAGCTGTTTTTTGTTTTCACAATAAATGAAATTATGCTTAGGTATGAAGATGTATTTCCTATTAAGACACAGAGAAAGTCAAAATTTCTTCCCACCTTTTGGTTAACAATCAATTGTTCTTCTGTAAATCCAACAGATATGCTTTAAGAAGAAAAGTGGTTGGTAGTGGAGATAGCTAAGACATTTATTTAAATAAGGCACTTCAGAAACTTAGATTCCTAACGATTTAATTTAAATGTGGAGAAAAAATAACTGCTAGAACCAACAAATTACAGGAGGTAAATTAGTGGAAATACATCACATATTTATAGATAGCTTTTTCTCAGCAGGCTTAAGATTCATTAAAGACATTTTTTATTTTGACTCCTGTAAAGTAAGTAGGAGACATGCATTATATTTTTCAGATTACAATCCAAAATGATAAAGCAAAGAGAGACTTCATAACCTGATAAAGGTAATTGGCAAATTCTTCATGCCATAGAAACTGACACGAGTCCTCCAGCATTCTACACAGCATTGTAGTTATTAGACTACGTGTGATTAATTTGGTATGAATGAATATTGCACTTAAATTATATTTGTAGAAACAATTAATAGACTTGACCTTAAGTGTTCACGAAGTAAGAAAAATAGACTCCTGTTAGCCAAATATGGTCATGGCGAGGTGGGCGTGCTCCTGATTACATCAGACTCTTCCCCGAAATATTTCATCACCATTCTGGAATGCATGTTACTGCCTTCCTTAATTGTGTGTTTGGACAGCAAGCTACTTTCTGGAATCAGAGACATAGCCGTTCAGCGTCTATCCTCTGAATTGAACTGGATGACCTTGCCTTACAAAGGAGTAGCAAAAAAGGCACTGACCACAGGTCTGTCTGCTGGATCCAAAGATATATGTGTGGGCAGCAGTGTGGGCACTGTTAAGGAGCATGTGTCTTTTTTTTTTTTTTTCAGTCATCTGTTGAAGGGTCAGAAGCTGAAATGGGAAAGAGGAAAGAAGAACACAGAGCCCATGCTGTTGATTGTGAGGCTGATCACTTTATCTTGGAAATTCTTCAAGTTATGATTGAGGCTTAGTGATGAATGAAGATAAGAGAGGCAAGATGGCTCCAAGGAGAGATTCAGAAAATGCAGATCAGGCACTCCCATGGATGTCAGTCTAATCAAGCCTGCAATTGATCAATGTAAAATTTAGGCTGTACTAGCTAAATATATTCAAATAGCATGCACCTGTGCCCTATGTTAGGGAGTCTTAATAAGTTAATTAATTTGCAACCATATTGTTTTTTATTTTGTGCCAACATAACCAAATCTGAAAACAATGCAATAGGAAATTACTAATATAATCAAAAGTCATTAATATGTCAAAGAGTTATCTTTCTTGTCAAATTTGATATAGTGTTTCTGTATTTTTCCAAAACAAGTTTCAACCCTACTTCCCTTAGTGGTTTTGAAAATGAAAACAGAGCAAGCTGAGACAGTGTATTGCCTCCAATTCTATTCCCACAGGTGGATTTAAGTTAGTGCTACACAATCCAAATTGTTAAAGAATTGGCAGCTGCAATATTGTAGTCTGCAGCTCATTCCAACTATTCTAAGAAGGAGCAACATTACAACATTTTTTTGAATATAGATTCTTTTACTAATATTTAGAACGTTATATGTAGGAGAGATCTTAGAAGCCCTTTCATTTTTTTTAGATAAGGAAATGGAGTGCCAGACAGGTTGTTTGATTTGTTCAAGGACACACAATTAATGTAGAGTAGGAGGGCCAAGAACTCCAGTGTTTTGGCTCATAGTCAGGTGATTGCAGTGGGAGACTTCATATAGTAACTATTTCACTTTTTATATGTTTTGTTGTTGTCATGATTATTCTTTTCCCAGTAACTATGACAAAGTTCACTTCAAAGTTCTCAGTTGGAGTGGAAAGAGGGTATGGACTCTGGACATATTGAAATGGAAAAATTGACAGACCTAAAACATAAGCGAACTAGATAAGTATTCTCAGAAAATGGGACCTTGTTGTTTTTTCAGATCTTTCTTACTGGCTGCAGTTTGCTTCACTTCTTAGAGTTTATTTTCTCCTTTAGAAAATAAGAATTGCATCCTTTGACCCGCCTACTTTAATGGGTGGTAGGAAGTCTGAAATTCCGTCATTTAGATAAATTTT